>NC_135856.1:20132799-20432799 GCF_031162955.1 Sander vitreus | reverse complement strand
TTGTCTTGACACTAATGAACTTGCTCACTGATGGAGTTCA
This sequence comes from Sander vitreus, assembly GCF_031162955.1. Classification (NCBI taxonomy): domain Eukaryota; kingdom Metazoa; phylum Chordata; class Actinopteri; order Perciformes; family Percidae; genus Sander; species Sander vitreus. Next base: position 20,432,759 of record NC_135856.1, on the reverse strand, counting down.
CCAGGCCCAAAAATAATTGAATGCCATGGTTACCGTCATCGGCTAGTGGGTCTACAGTTTCTAGAATTTATTTTTTTAACCGTTTCATTGAAAATAAAGTCATTTTCTGGAACCAAAACATTATTTGAACTCTCAAAATGTACTGGGGGGGTCTTCATTCATTTCAGCGTTGGTGCTTTCAAAGCAGCAAGCCCACCATACATTACTATACTCTCACATACACTACTGTACTCTCTCTCACATACACTACTATACTACTATACTCTCTCTCACATACACTACTATACTCTCTCTCACATATACTACTATACTCTCACATATACTAGTATACTCTCTCACATACACTAGTATACTCTCTCACACACACACTCTACTATACTCTCTCACATATTGTTCCCAGCACTGTACCAGTACAAGACTAAGAGTCTACAGTCATGCTAGTGGCTCTGTGAGTTTGTACTTAAGCACAGTGGTGCTTTGAGCTACTTGCTAATGTAAATATGCTAAAATGCTGACCAATCACAATGCCAACATGCCTATGCTATGTAAGGATAACGTTTACCATGTTCACCATCTTAGTTTAGCTGTGACCATGACTGTCCATACCCAATGTCATCTATCAATAAAAAAGTTGTTGAGATATTTCAGTCTGGATCAAAGTGGAGGACCAACCGCGACGGACTGACATTGCCATTCATAGAGCCGTTGTCACGATTCACTAGGACAGGAACCCAAAAGCAGACAAGGACAAGCTAAGTAGAATGAAAAAAAGGTAAGTATTTATTTGGCTTTGTACGTGGAAGCAGGTGAGTCCAGCTGGTGAGGCAGTGGGTGGAAGTGGGTCGGCTGACGGATAAATGCAGATCCAATAATGATGGTGAAGCAGACAGCCAGGCAGAGGTAGAGAGAATTTCCCAGGTCACAAAACTGCAGACAGAGGAACAGGCAGATTAGCAACGGCACAAAACAGCAGAACAAACTTCTCAAACTTACTAACTGATACTCTAGCAAACATACTGGTGAGGCTAACAATCCAGCAGGGAATGGATGTCAGTTCATGGCTTAAATGGTGGAGAGGTGATGATCAGGACCAGGTGTGCAGATTGCAGATGAGACACAGGTGTGGGTGGTTGCAGATTCTCCCGCCTTGCTTCGTCGCCAGGCAACCAGACAGGGTACGTTCAGGAACTCCCAGAAAACCGACTCACAGGCGAAAAACAGGAACTGAGGCAGAAAATGAACTCAGGAGGCGGAATTCATGACAGTACCCCCCCTCCGGACGCCACCGGGCGCACAACCCGGAGTTCCAGGATGGAGGCGGTAAAAGTCATGAAGCAAGTCCTCGTCAAGAATCTGACGCCGAGGAATCCAGCATCTCTCCTCAGGACCATAGCCCTCCCAGTCCACCAAGTACTGGAATCCCCGACCACGCCTTCTGGAGTCCATAATGCGACGTACAGTGTAGACAGGGCCACCTCCAATCATCTGAGGAGGAGGAGGATGAGGAGGAGGAGGTAACAAGGGACTGAGGAGAACAGGTTTAATGCAGGAGACATGGAAAGCAGGATGGACTTTGAGAGTTTTAGGAAGTTTCAGGCGGACCACAGCAGGATTGATGATCTTCTCCACCACGAAGGGGCCAATGAACTTGGGAGACAGTTTCTTTGACTCCGTCCGTAGAGGAAGGTCTCAGGTTGCCAACCAGACCTTATCCCCAACAGCATAAGTGGGCGCCGGGACACGGCGATGGAAACTCTAAGGGCTTCCCTGGCACGATGCCAGGTCTGGTGGCAACGACGAATGTGAGCTTGGACGGAGGGAACTGAGAGATCCTTTTCCTGGGATGGGAACAGAGGTGGTTGGTAGCCATACAGGCACTGAAAGGGGGGCATCCCAGTGGCGGATCTTGGAAGTGTGTTATGGGTGTACTCGACCCATGGCAGCTGAGATGACCAGGAGGTGGGATTGGAAGAGACCAGGCAGCGAAGCGTGGACTCCATCTTCTGATTGGCCCTCTCGGCTTGAATATTAGATTGGGGGTGGAATCCAGATGTGAGGCTGACCGTGGCTCCAATGGCCAAGCAAAAGGCCTTCCAGACAGCCGAGGTGAACTGAGGACCACGGTCGTAAACAATGTCACAGGGCAGACTGTGGATTCTAAAAACCTCCTTGACAAGAATGTCGGCTGTCTCAGTGGCTGAGGGAAGTTTCGAAAGGGGCAGAAAGTGAGCAAACTTGCTGAACCTGTCCACAGCAGTCAGAATAACCATGTTCCCCTCAGAAGAGGGCAAACCGGTAACAAAGTCCAGGGCCAGATGCGACCATGGTCGCCGGGGAATGGGCAGGGGGTGAAGCAGTCCAGAGCTGGGTCGATTGGAACCTTTATTCTGTGCACAGACAGCACAGGCAGCAACAAAACATCGGGTCTCCTCTCCCATGGCAGGCCACCAAAAACGTCTACGAAGTAACGCCATAGTCTGAGCCACACTTGGGTGGCAAGTCATCTTGTTGGTGTGTGCCCACTGGAGCACGGCAGAACGGACTGATTCGGGCACAAACAAACGACCGGGCGGACCGTTCCCGGGACCAGGCTGCGTCCGAAGGGCTGTCATAACCTCCTCCTCAATCTTCCAAGTGACAGCTCCCACGACTAGTTCCCGGGGAAGTATGATCTCAGATCTGGTACCGTTCTCCTCAACATGCGGGACAGAGCATCCACCTTGCCATTCTTCGAGCCTGGTCGGAAGGTGAGAGAAAAGTTAAAACGTCCAAAAAACAATGCCCACCTGGCTTGACGGGAGTTGAGACGCCTGGCGGATTGCACGTATGCAAGATTCTTGTGGTCCTTCCAAACAACAAATGGGTGAACAGCCCCCTCCAGCCAGTGGCGCCACTCCTCCAGGGCGAGCAGCTCCCGGTTCCCCACATCGTAGTTCCTTTCTGCTGGAGAAAGACGACGAGAATAGAAAGCACAGGGGTGAAGTTTATTATCAGTGGAACTACGCTGGGACAAAATGGCTCCAACCCCAACATCTGAAGCATCTACTTCCACAACAAACTGACGAGAGGTATCAGGCTGAGCGAGGATGAGAGCGTTGTCCGCCTCAGGAGTCCAGCAAAACGCTCTGTTGCTTGAAGTCAGGGCAGTTAACGGAGCGGCCACCCGACTGTAGTCACGGATGAATCGGCGGTAGAAGTTGGCAAACCCCAGAAATCTCTGGAGCTGTAACCGAGTACCGGGCTGAGGCCAATCAATAACCGCCCTAACCTTCTCTTGATCCATCTTCACTTGACCCTCAGAGATGATGTAACCGAGGAAGGAAGTGGTATGAGCGTGAAAGTCACACTTCTCGGCCTTAACAAAAAGGCGGTTCTCCAGTAGTCGTTGTAGGACCTGTTTGACATGCTGGACATGGCTGGAAAGATCCTTGGAAAATACGAGAATATCATCCAGGTAGACAAACACAAACTGACCGATCATATCTCTCAGAACATCGTTTACCATACTTTGGAATACAGCAGGGGCATTGGTGAGTCCAAAAGGCATGACCAGATACTCAAAATGACCCATGGGGGTATTGAATCCCGTCAGCCATTCGTCCCCCTCTCTGATCCGGACGAGATGATACGCATTGCGTAAGTCGAGCTTAGTGAACACAATAGAGCCCTGCAGAGAGTCAAAAGCAGAGTTCATCAAAGGCAGAGGATACTTGTTCTTGATGGTAATATCATTTAACCCGCGGTAATCAATACATGGCCGAAGGGACCCGTCTTTCTTACCAACGAAGAAGAACCCCGCTCCCAGGGGTGACGAGGATGGACGAATGAGGTCAGCAGCAAGAGAATCCTTTAAGTAGGACTCCATAGCCTCGCGTTCAGGTCGAGAGATGCTGTAGAGGTGTCCCTTAGGGTAAGCAGCTCCAGGGATCAGGTTTATGGCACAGTCATACGGTCTGTGAGGGGGAAGGGAAAGAGCCCTTTGCTTGCTGAAGACCTCACCCAGACCGTGATAGACTTCAGGAACTTGGGACAAATCCGGGGGGGGGCATGGTTAGATACCTGACTGGACCCAGAATGGGAACAAGCAGACTTAAGGCAATTAGCATGGCAATCAATACTCCATCTGGTTAAGTATGGATGGAAGATACCTGACAGTTGAGACTATAATACAGCAGCAGCACAGCTGAGTGAACTATTTCCAAAGTGACCCCTTTAACTTATACTCTCCTCCAGGCTTTTGTTAGATCTAATTTTGAGATACAGGTTGCCTGTCTACCTGCAGGGCATTGCTGCCTGAAGCACCTCCACCAGTGCCTTGGAGAACAGGTGTCCCCTTCAAGGAAGACAGATCAAACACCTCTACCAGACCATAGCGGGTCATCAGCTGGGGACCATCAGTTTCTTTTCTTTATTCCCAGTACGTCTCCTGGTGGCGGAGCAATGGCAGGGTTTTCTCTCTGCCACCCCCTGCTGATACCCTAGGTGTTATCTGGCCCCCAACTCTTCGCCTTCCTCCTCAACCACAACCAGAAACTACCTTTTTCCACCTTTTCTGCCAGATCTTTGATAGCTTTCCGATGCCTCGCTCCTGTCACGCCCATGTCTCGGAGCAGTCGAGAGGTTGAGGAGCCGACAAAGCCCCAGCAGCCCACCTCCACCAGGTATGTGACAGCCCTCAAGCCAGCCTCTCTGCACTCCACAGCCAAGTTGGAGTACTTTGCCTGCTTCCACTCATGGGCTGCCTTGAGTCCCCCCCTCCCACGGCACTTGGAGCTCTGCAGGCCACCGACCACATGACAGGGTCGGGGCGGAGAGATGTTTCCACTATTTTCCTGGGGAACTGAAGCTTTTTCTTGAGGTCAACTTTTAAGCTCCACTCCTTGCCAGGTATGAAAAGACTTGCTGTTCCCCTGTTAGATCTGAAAGGTAATGTTGTAAATGTTATGGTTATAGCCAGTGGCGGTCCTACATTGAATTACACCCAGGGCGAGACCCCCTTCAAGCTGGCCTTCCTTGATACAAAATCATTTATGATGTTATCGTATGAAATCTGCTCCCCTGTTGAATGATTGCTACTGACGGAAAGGCCAGTGAGCCGTTCCTGGGACATGGTTGACCTCAGGTATGACTTAATCAACTTTAGTTTTGAAAAGCTGCTCTCTGCTTGAGCCACAGTGACTGGCAGAGTAAGTGCAATCCTGAGAGGAGTCCAAAAGTTTGGGTAGACCTCCGATAGATCCTTATCATGCATAAAAGTGATAAGCTCAAGGGAGGCTCATGGTCCCCCGTTCCCCCCCTTGTCCGGACCGTTCCATTTGGGAGACCAAGCAACATAGGCGCCGATTTATGTTTTCCTCCGTGGGTGCTCACGGCCGCACGCCCTTTAAAAAAAAAAGTTGTCAAAAAATGTTTGCATTTCAGACGGCCGACACCAACACACACGCCTATCAACTCGATAATAAAGCCGTAAAGTAGGCAAGGCTCTTTCAACTCAGGATAGGATTGGAGATGAAAAGTTTAACTGACACATAACCGCGATCAGCTTTGTGGGTGCTCAGTATTAGCAGAGCACCAACAGTATTGGCGCCTATGCCCAGCAACCTGTTTGACCCAGAGGTGAACTGTCCCCCGCTCCCCCCTCCCCTTTCCCCTTCTCACACAGCTTCTCTGTGCACGGTACCTTCTCAGCAAGCAGGGGTGCCAATTTGCCAATTCCCCACACGGTGAAATGATAGATAATACAGTAGAAAACCGCTTTGAGGTTGTTTTTTGTTTTTTAAGTGCTCGTGCTGCCCCCCATGTGTCATGAAATAAATGCCGCCCCGGGCGACTGCCCGCTTCGCCCGTGCCAAAAAACGCTACTGGTTATGGCTTCCCATTGTTTTCTCAAAATTCACTTGTGGTAATTGGACAAACCAGTTGCTGTGAATTAGATGAGATAGTTACCAAAATGTGAGCCATTTCAAGAATAGTCTGATCATCAGTAAGGTGATCATTGGTTAGAGGTCTAAGGCTGCAAACGGCATCAAGAAACTGTTCTGGCGAGCTTCTGAGGAAGGAGTTATGAATGCCTTTGGGCCCTTGCTGAACCTTTTAAAAGCCTTTTCCAAGAATCTTAAAGGAAAGGTTTGTGTCAGGGCAACATTGTGATCCATCACAAGATGTGTTCTGGACTACCAGCAAAGGTTCATCCAGTGTTGTACCAGCTTTATACAATATGTACTAGCTCTCTACTGCTGACATGGCCAAACTTAATTTTGTGTCTTGTTTTCTGCTCATCATAACAGAGACCTCCAAGGAGCTTTAACATAATCTCTCTTTAGACTGAGCGGCCACTTAATGTCCCTTTCTCCCTCTGATCAAGAGGTGGTGACCTTTCACCTTTTAGTCACTCAGGGATCGTAACCCTTTTTGCCACCATGAATGGGTGAACACAAGGCCACTGGCTGAGTGTTGTCATCCTCTGTGTCCCGGCCAACCTCCACTTTAACTCCTTACAGCTGGTAATAATGCAAGCACTGGAGTGCATAGCATTAGCATGTTGGGTAAGTGACACTTTGACAACTTAATGTCTTTATGTGTGTGTGTGCATGGGTGGTTAATGTGAGGGTCAGTGAACATAGTGTGTATCCAGCATTTCTTGGACTAAATACCCTGACAGGCCACAAAGTTGCCATCTGCTTCCTCCAACACAATATTTTTCATTCATTGGTTGTAAAACAAAGCAGCAGAGCCATAATGTTCTGAACAAGGCATTCTTGGCATGTTATTAAAATGAGGGTTTGTTTGATTTTGCCTGAGGTGACGTCGGACCTCCAGTTTTTTCTAACAGAGATTCCTGTGTGTGCATCTGTCCCTTTCTCAAATAGCTTTCATTTGAAACTTAATGAATGGTAAACATGTTGGTTTTTTTTTCTCTCTTTGCCTGTCTATCTGCAGGGTCAATAGCTGTCATGTGAACCACTTGAGTGGCTCTTTCCAATATGCACGCACTGAAACGTGAGCTAGAAAAGCCTGGCTGTCTGATGCCTCATGGGCATGACAGTTTTTAGGATCAAGTTCAAAACCTGCAGGTGAATACAGCCACAATATATTGACAGCAACTCTTTATTTGCTTGCCCTGTGCTTGCCTCATTGCCTTAAAGCCATTAGCACTAAAAGCGAGGAAACAAAGGGGGTTTTTGTCTTGTTTTTGTCTTGTTCAGACAATGACGTGGTTTGATCTCTCTGTGGTCCCCTTCAAAACACAAGTATTAGGACTCTGTTGTCCTCTGAGAAAACAGGGATCATTGTTTGTAAAAAAAAAAAAAGTTGTTTGTCACTCACAATAGCATCGTGTGATTTTAATATGAATGAAATCCAAACATTTTTGCAAATTTAAATGAAGGAGTGACAGCTTTCTCGTTTTTGGTCGTTTACAGAATCAATCACTTTTACTTCAGTCCAAAGTTTGACATGCTAGTGGCTTGGCTCCTAGGATGGCAAAGTTGGTTAGGCAGTTGGTCCACCATTTTGGTCCATAAGTATCAACTTGTTAGTATTGTTATTGTGAGCCTACTGTTAGCATGCTGGTGTTACCACCATTTACTTAGTATTTCCCACTGAAGCTGACTGCCTCAAACTATCACAGCTGCTACCAGTGCACTTTATGGTGGTCTGGTACATTGCTTTTCGTCACACCTACTACTAACATAATTTATTCTCATGCATCAGTCATGTTGAACTGGACCATTAAACCTTTCATAACAATGAAACGCATAGTATTTTCCTGCCTTTCTGCCTGTGCTTCTCTAGTATCGCTGTTTTTATATTTCCTGTCCACTCCTATTCCTTCATTTTTGGAAAGGACTGGGTAAACAGAGAAGGGTCAGCATGAGAGCCAGAGCCCAATCTGTTGGGCATATGGAGGTTCTGTCACTGCTGCCAACCTCCAGCTGGACAGTATTATCCCCCCCTCGTTACTCAGGAGTTGAGCTATCATCCCCCAGGGGCCGATGAGGAGCAGAGGAACGAGGGGGGAGTCACAGGTCTAACTGCAGCTCCTGTTCATCACCCAAAGTCTCCACCCACTAATACACCAGTGCTGTCCATTAGCTCCTAAAGTAAATAAACCAACTGTGTCAATGTGTAGGACAGGGAGTGAAAGAGTGGTTGAATGGGGGTTCAGGGCATTAGGGCTAATCCCATAAAGTGTTAAAGTGTGTTAAAGTGACAAGGGAAAACGAGATGCAGACATTTAGAAAAAGAAGAAGACATACTTAATTAACCCCACTAGGGAAAATTACATTTTAACACTCATACATACATACTCATACATTTTTACACATTACACACAGGCCCAAAATACACACACATGCACAAACAGGACCTTATACATGCACAAATAGAGAGATGTCAGAGTGAGGGGGCTGCCAATTAGAGTCACTCCGAGCAGTTGGGGGTTCTGTGCCTTGCTCAAGGGTACACAGGAGGTGAACTGGCACCTCTCCAGCTACCAGTCCACACTAGGTCCGTACAGGGACTTGACCCGGCCACTTTTTGGTTCCCAAGCCAAGTCCCTAAGGACTGAGCTACTGACATTGTATGCTGTTGTTATTGACTAAAAACCTTGTATCAAAAACAGAATTCATTCACAAAACCAATACATACCTTAGTCAGTCATTTTATTTGGTCATTAAAGTGCTTGACCCTGAGTACTAGTTACCATCAATGGGTCACTGTCCATTTATAACAAGTTTCTGTCTACTGCATACCTACAGGGATGCTGCCTATTCCTGACACAGCTAAACACATACACAAACTTTCCTTCTGTTTATTTTTATTTGGCTTAATACACCAGATTACTTAGATTCCTACACAGTAGATTTTGGTCAGCTATGCATAAAGACAAACATTTAGATTTTCCAACTGAAGTAAAGGCCATTCATAATCATATCAAAAACTTTCCTTGTTGGTTAATGCTTACAGAAGTCTACCTTAAAAATATGCCAAGCATTCAAATAAGCATTCAGTCACACAAAGAACTAACTCTGCCTGAATCTCTAATCTCTAATTCCTGCGCAATGTGCAAGGCATTTGTCAAGCGATTCTCACATCCATCTCTAGTTTAGTAGGTCATGGTTTTTACATAAGCAATGAGTTCATTTCCACTGGTTGATGTTTGTCTTCCTGCTGTGCTCTGTCAGCCCCTGAGCTGCAGTGTGGAAAATTACTTGCATATAAAACAAAATAAGAGACAAAAAAGCACTTTAATCTCAAGTGTTTTACCTAGAGGAAAAGAAGACCAGCAATCAGTAGAAGTACAATGGCACTGGGTGTTTTTGTCAATAAGCAAATTTGAGTGACACTAGTATTTTTTGTAAGGCTTATGTGTCTTAGGCCAACACACCTATGCAGTAAATGCTAACTGTATAATTCACAACTACAGTCTGCACCCATTGATAACGCCCCCTGAAAATAAAAATAAATAACTTAGAGGTTAACTTCGAGAAGGTCAGAAATGAAATGAATAGAATGTGTTTTAAATTATCACGATTCTACAATTAAGTAGATTTTAAGTGACAAGATTTTTCATCCGGGCTCATGTATTGTCAACGCATCAGTTTTCAAGGTTCTCTACAATGAAGAAGAACAATGAATGATTTTAGGCACATCATAATTTTGGTTTGGGTATAGGATTTGTCGTGGTGTGCCTGTCCTTTATCGCATCTCTCTTTGATCTGCAGCAGCACTACCTCTCATTCTTATCTTCTGAAAAACGACACAAGACAGAAGCTGTATGAAGTTGGGAGCTAGAAGAAATCACTCTGAAATTCAAACCTTCTCGATGCACTTTTGCGAAGGAGCCTCCGAATCAGTGATAATCTTCCAGCTGAACCTGGTTTGTGTTTGTCATGACAGCTTAGATGAATGCATGGTTTGTCACGTGGCTTGCTAGAGGTCAGGGTTCAAAGGAGGTCATGGGTTACGGCAGGGAAGACTAAAGCATTAACTTCCTGCGTTACTCACTGGCTGATTCTGCACAGAGAAAGAATGGACATATGGTACGTTGGAATTTGGTCTTCGCTCAACATGTCTAGGTGTCCATGACCAAAGTCATAACAGGAAAGAAAATAGAAAAGGCAAGAGAGTTCTGCCCTTTCTATTGCAAAAATGTGTTATCAGACACCTCAGTGTGGATTTGCACATGCAGGACACACAGGCATATATTTAAAAGATAATAACATACTACTCATACAAACAGAAAAAACAGGCATACATCCAGAAACATACACACATGTGCACCAATTATTTTCCCCCTGATGTCAAATATCTCCTGTCTCCTTGGCATATCCGACATCCATCCACGCCCACCTTGTCCCTAGTTCATACACTGTTAGCCCTCCACACTATTGCTGCAGGGCTCGTCATCTCATTGCAACTTAAATCTTCCACCCATGATTCATTGCTGTTGAAAGGTAGCTGGCATACCTTTGACACCCATGCCAACATCTCCAGGCATATGCCAAGTCTGTCTTAATCCAGACCAATTCACCATGATGTCAACAAACATTACATTCTTAGGGACGGCTGTCATTACATTTTTGTCCAAGAATGATTGTTTTAAACCTGACGTCGCTTTAATAAGGCAAAATCCGCAGGAGAGTCCATTAGGCTTGTCACGGTAGTCGGTGTTTCCGGTGCATACACCGATTATATTACTTGGCCACCTCCCCTACCATTGTTTTGTTTTTATAGAAATAAAACCCATTTTGTTTATTTTCGCCTATCAGCGCCCACTGAAATATTAAAATTTTACAGTAACACAAGAAAATAAAGTAATATTACATAAAGATTGTGCAGGTGAGATTAAGAAAACCCATAGGGGAAAATAGAAGAAATCTCACCACATCACAATCTCACAAATACTAAGCTTATTATCAGAGTCGGACGACAGGCGCTATAATTACAAACTGAAATTGTCTGCTCCATACAGCAGCAGCAGCAAAGCCCTTGACAAAGCAATCTTACCTTGAGGTTTATTTAGTAGTTGCTCTGAAACCTCAAATTTCCATTCTTTTCTGAGCAATTGCAAAATATTTTATATTGACTTTCCAAGGCAAGAGAGGGAGCACTAATCAAAGGCTTTGGTCTGTGTGGCGGGCAGAACTAAAGGGCAGATGTTTTACAAGGAAGAGTACTTTGGTGTTAGTTATGTGATTGTTAAAGTCTTACAGGATGAATAAGGCATGATCTTGTTTAAATTATTTTGATGTAGTTGATGAACCAACTTATTCTGTTTGGAAAATCAGGCCCAGTGGAGCACAACATTATTCCAAACTGTAATTATTATACCACACTTGGTTTGGAATAAGAATTCTGGACATTTCCAGCACAGCTCAAAATGTTGCTGTGTGCTCATTTCACAGCCATATGGTTGGCATCATTAACCACTCCCCAAGTATTGAGTTGGTTTCCCAAGCAGACCTCCACCTCTTGTAATTCTTAGAAAATGTGGTCACACACACAGTAACTCTTTATGTGTTGAAATGTGATTGCGCCACTGTACTGCCTGTAGAAATAAATCAAACCCGCTTGGTTCATTCACTCTAGGCCAGTAACAACTGCGCTTTACCATAAAATGTTGTTTTGGAGTCTTAGCAGTATAATTAATGGAAATAACCAACCAGTGTTTGCAGAAACCCCACAGCATTTTAAAGTTGGAATAGAGGTTTCCACTGTTAGATGTTACACACTGACTTCTCTCCTTCACACCACGCTGTCTTTTTTTCAAAACCTCCAACAATTACCCTGTGGTTCTGCTCTTCCTCTGCCATCCCTCTCTCACCTAAAAGCAAACCATCACTAATCTGCTTTACCTATGCATGACTAATAAGAAACATATGAGCAATAATCTGAAGCTGTGTGTGTGTGTGCGTGTGAGTTCTTTTTCCGCACTTCTTTATCTTGATCAGACGTAAGACAGGCCTGTGGATTTCCTGGAGATCCAGAGCTTCCTTTGTGAACAATGTCTTCAAGATACAAGCGGATTTGTTCCGTAAAATACTTACTCTTTTGTTACTATTTGTAACTTTAAGTTTGTGTTGATTCCAGTGGCCCTTTGGACAAAAGCGGTAGTGTTTTAACCACACCTGCTGTGTTAAATTAACAATAAGATAATACGTTACAGATGCATTGTTGCATTTCAAGTGTTGCATATGGTAACGTAGCCTACTTTGGATGTTTCCTGAGCTAAACCTGGTATCACTGTCACTGTGTCACGAGCCAAAGCATTAAGAGTTTGTCGGACCAACCAACGTAATAACTTAGATTAATATAGCGCATTTCATGAAACCCAATAACTGCTTTACACAAGTACAGGAAAGAGTACTAGTTGCCAAGGTAACAGGTAATGGGGATCCAAATTAACATTAAACAATAAACCTTCAGGAGAAACCTCTAGCAAGAGATTGGAACGGTGTTGAGTACTTCACACACGCAGGACTTTATTTGCAGTTGATTTTCCGGCACTTTGATGATGTAGTAAAAAGCTAACTCACCAGTGTGCATCCATACTTGACATAACTTGCAGAAGTGTACAATATCACAGATAGCATCTGTACTTATGTTCAGCATGTGCAATTGAATTGACATGAAAGCTGATACTTTCAATAGGTTATTTGGTTCTTCATATGGGAATATGTCTGTGGTATGAAGATTCTTTACAATCAATCTTGTTTTGAAGAGGAGGAATGGCCTCCTTAAACCTATTACAATATTGTGTGTGTGTGTGTGTGTGTGTGTGTGTGTGTGTGTGTGTGTGTGTGTGTGTGTGTGTGTGTGTGTGTCCAAGTGTACCGATACACAGAATCACTTAAAAGCCCATTATCCCTGCAAACCACCTTCAATGGTTCATTTTTCTTGCTTGTTTGTTGTGTACTTGTGCCATAATCTAAATAGATTTTTATTGCAGTGGTCAACAAGTTAAAGTTCCATGATAAATGGATGATCCACCATAAAGCTTTTTTTTTTTAACTCCACGACCTGGATGAAAAATACATGGTAGTACAACACCGATCCATTGTTTGTGTAAGTCTGTGTGTGTGTGTGTGTGTGTGTGTGTGTGTGTGTGTGTGTGTGTGTGTGTGTGTGTGTGTGTGTGTGTGTGTGTGTAAAGGCAGTGACACACCAACCCGATAATGGGACAGTCTGGCGAGGTCGGTGACTCGAGTCTGTTTGGTGTGTTCCGTGCCGTCGTCCATCCGAGGAGCTGACCTGACTTGTTGCGTCGGAGGGCGGGCATTCGGAATCCATGACCAATCTGATTGGTGGAGTGCTAACCCGGAAATGACAAGCGGGATGAGCGTGACTAAGCCTCTCAAAATCTGACAAATATTTTTAAACTGACCTTTGTCGATCGGAAATGAAGACAGGTTCAGCAACTGCATGGCCTATTTTTCGCTTAAAATGTTTTCAGAAACACATTTCGGTGAACTATTTTAGTACAATATGAGATCGTATTCTGAACGATCCGCCATGACAGTCTGGCTTTGAATTTCCGGAAAAACCAGACCCACATGATGCGTTCATCCAATCAGCTGCCGTCGGCAGTCGGCATCGCTTCGGTTTGTTCCGAGGCACTTTTTTTGGCCAACTCGGGGAGGCAGTCAGTCCGACTGCCTTTTCTGCCGAAGGTCGGCCGTCTGGTGTGTCACCGGCTTTAGCCTCCTGCCTCTATTGTGATCGTGGTCAGTCCATCAAAGCCCGGAGAGGGTGTCGGTGAGGCATTTGGTCTGCTGTCTGCTCACACTTCCTTTGTTTGTGTGTGTGTTTGTGTGTGTGCTGGTCCAAACCTCTGTCTCCCTGCACTTCCTCCTTGCCATTGTGTGTATGGAAGCATATGCTCTCTCTCTCTCTCTCTCTCTCTCTCTAATCAGTGTCTTATTGGGCTGATCCCCAAGACCATGGATGAGCTATTTCTGGAAATTCCTGTTATGAAAAGATTATTCTCCTCCCTCTCTCTCTCTCTCGCTCTCTCACACACACACACACACACACACACACACACGCACACACACACACACACACACACACACACACACACACACAAGCATAGCAGTCAAACTCATCTCACACTGCATCAGTGAAAAGCAGAAGACACACGCTTGTCATTGGAGGCATTTAGATTAATCTTTCAAGACAGTGGCAGTACCTTGCTTTAAAATAAAACACAATCACACACGCATGCACGCACACACACAGAGTAAATGAGAAAGTAGCATTGTAATAAAAACATAAATGCCCCTTTCTTCCCTGCTTTTGATTTCTTTATGGGCTACCTATCTGTAATGGAAAGCATCTTTATGGACCCGTTGAAATCTCAACCACAAAAAGAAAATCAGATTATAGCCGTTCAGACACTTAGACATACACACACACACACACACACACACACACACACACACACACACACACCTAACATGTTCATCTCTATTTCAGGATGGCTGCTACAACCTTTGCTACGATCGCTTTTGTGCGTCTTTGTTGACACAGCCTTGGTTGTTTATGTGCATGTTGGACTGACACGTCCGTCCGCTGACCCTCACCTGGCCCCGCTCCCTGGGGTTAGGACTGCTAGAGTAGGGGAGCGTAAACCCTGAGGCAAACCCAGAGGAGGACTTTCCATGGCGGCCAAAAATGTTTTGTCTTTCTCTCAATTTTCTGTTTTTGTTTTTCTGTCTCTTTGTTGTAGTTTAATGTTACAATTGTCTCTTTATTTCTGTCTGTCTATTTGACAGTAAAGTTTTTTTTAAAGTTCCCCTTTTTTCCTCCCTCTGTGTCTCAGGGTCAGAGGTGACACTGTAAAGTTTACAACCTACAACAGTAGCTTCACCCAACAATCCAGCAGCAACAAGTTGGTGGTGCATACAAGGCTATTTTATTAAAATCAAATGCCTGTGGTTTATTTTGATTTCACACCTGGCTTTTTTTATAGAAGTGGTAATTCAGAACAGCTAGAGATATGAGTAAAATGTACTATGAATCACGAGATAAGCCACTGAAACTTCCTTTACTATGCCTTAAAGGTAAAAGTGTTTGTTTTTATTCCCTTTACAGGGAACAGTTACATGTAATGTAGGCATAATCCCTTGTGTCTGCCTGCTGTAACATTGATGCATCTCCTCATTTCCTCTCTTTTGTCCAAAGCCCTCATTACACCAGCGTGTATTTGATCTGTATCTGAATCATAAGCCAAACAAGCGCCTGACTCTGACGAGCTTTGATGAATGAAAATTGTAGACACTGTAAAGAGACACTCATTTGGCCCAGAGCAACTGGCAGCAGTGGCAGTCTGCTTGTCTGATCTCTCACACTTTACCACACACATTCATCAACAATCGCAGGCATTATTGTGTATTTATCACCACAAAACAACTTCAGAGCGCAAACCCCCTCAACTCTGCGCGTGGTTGCTGACCCATCTCAGTCACTTGCTAGCTCGAAGTTTGTTGTTGATTCCCCAAGCGAACAGAGTTTAAGAACGGCAACACACAGCGAGCGGAAGGCCACGCACCGAATGTCAAGCAATTATCCTGGAAAGGTACTTTCATTGATCCAGACTAGGGTTTTGGGTGCAGCCTCTGGGTGGTCGGGTATTGTGGCTCAGGGATTTGGCCTTGTTTGGTAATCTGTCTTCATCTCTCCTTCTCTCTTTACTTTTTGTCTCTCTCTATCTTTCCCCAATCCCTCTCTCTCTTTTTCACACACACACACACACACACACACACACACACACACACACACACACACACACACACTAATAGACCATAATTATCTTTCTCCTTTCTTTAAGGTTAAGGGATAAAACCCCTCAGTTTATGAGCTCATGAAATCACGTTTTCCATTGACGTATTATTGATATATGATGCTTTAGCTGGATATACTTAGGCAGCGAACCTCAATACATTTTGAGTACTGGCTAAAATGTATCCGTACCATCAAGTATTCAATTTTTGGTAGTATCAACTGTCAAGTATTCAAAGTTGATGCTTTGTCAGACTCATAGTATTGTTTACTTACTCTTTTGTGGAATATTTCCTGATCTTAATCAGAAAATCAGAAAACTTCATCAGCTATTTATTTTAGACTGCAATATGTTTTTGAAAAGCTGCTTCTTTTAACCTTGTGTTTCATTTCCATTGGCTTTACTTCTAATAATAATAACTGCAAAATTTAAAAAAAATTCACATCAAATATGAAGGCAACAAAATGGAAATGGCCCTATTGTTATTGCACTGAAAAAGTAAATATTTCTTGTTTTTTTAATATTATATGTATATAATATATATATATATACATATATATACATATTTATATATTACCGTTTTTGTCAAACACCAAACTCTGTTGTCAAAGTAAAACTCTGTCTGTTGAACAAACTCCAATAACAGCAATACAAGTAGACTTATTATGGAGGTGTGGTGCTGCATAAAAAGTACTGTCAACACCAATTACAGATATAAAGCATATTAAACTCCATTATATTTCACAGGTTTTACAGCTCGGGCCTCTGGGCAAACTTTTGAAATGATTCCCACCAGGGGGGACATTTTTATGAATGCCTATAGACTCGTGATTTTGCTCACTTTAATAGCTGGCAGGATCTCTTTTGGGTGAATCACTTGTGACTCCTCAGTCAGCTGGGACCGGTGTGGCAGCCAACAACAGATTGCCCAGTTAGCCAGGATTGTCTGCATCATCCTTTCCCCCCTTGCAGTCCAAGTTTTGGATTACATGTATTTCCCTGCCACATGTTGACTCGTCTGGCTTTCCCTTTTTGCACCACCTCAGTGCCTGTGTGTTACCATGGCAATAACACAGACCTGGCTCATGCCAAACGCTGACATCTTTATGGAGTCATTGGAAAACTGGATGAAAAGTTCCTGAAAAATATTAGCGAGGTTTCAACACTTTCCTATTCAAATGAGGCATTGGGTTGTACATTATACAGTTGCATAAAACCACTATCTTTGTTCTGGCAGGGGAAAAAAGAAACGTAGAGGTAAACATAAAATGTTTAGCCTATATAAAGTACTCCTGTATATCTCAGGGCAAATTTAAACTTATATTGTAATAGTAATTACTAATTATAGCAATTGTATTGACTTTCTTTGTAGGTGCTTACAAAGTATGGTGCAATCAAAGTGATTACATCATCACGACTAACTAAAATCTGACTGAATGTGTTATTGTAGAGTCAACCTATGGACAGGGGCAGGGCCAGAGTCATTACCATACCTACAACAGTTCTCCTTTCATTGCGCCACTTGCGCTTTTCTGACTAATCTCGTGTCACAAAAGAGCGTCTCCCAGTTGTCTCCAGTATTTTCTAATGATATGCAAACTGGGCACCATCCTCCGTGTCAATTGCTGCCTATTAGGGGAGGCGGTTGAGGCTCAGACGAGGCAGGAGCTGAAATGAATAGAAGAGAAGAGTCCTGGGGAGCACAGTTAATCACTTTCGATTTTATATGGGTAACGTTTGTTCGGCATATTTGATAAGAACAAGTCAAATCAGTTAATTAAAATTAGTAACACATACAAAATAAGAAGACTATCAACGGATAGATGAAGTGCAGACCAGACACCAAAAAAAGGACGATTTGGTGGCATGGTTAGTGCGCTTTGACCCACTGTTATGACATGATATATCGTAATCGTTATAAACTATCTTCCCCACACATAATGATGTGCTGAGGTTGGTCAGAGTGGATCCGTGTGTGTCTCCAGCTCCTTATCAGGTGGGGATCAGCGAAGCGGGTGGGGGTGGAGCCACGGCAGAGTTGCCCATTCCTAAAGCTTGAATCACACTACTCCATTCACATTCCTGCTGGGGACCGCTTCATTCAGGGACTCGCAGCGTTGGAAGGATTTGGAGAATTGTGGAGTTCAGTGTATCGCAGCCAAATCAAATTATAGCCATGGATTTACTGTCTCGCGCAACGGTCAGAGGACATTTGCAACCGACTGTATAGTTAGAATTTTATGTACGCTGGATCTATCATGCGGGCTTCGTCCTAACAGTGGAGTAGACCTGACGGTGGACAGCCGTAGCCTGCCGGGGCGCAGCCGGGACTTTGGTTTTAAATGGTGAGGCTGGTCGCGACCAAGACATAAAAAAAAATGATATTAACACGTAAGTCAATTCCATAATTTACTTTAAATTAATTATTTTTGATGGTTTTCTATTTAAAGTGAACATGTTTGTTTGAATTCTACCTGTAAGTAAAACACTCTTTGAGTCGTCTTTACGGCGCAGCGCTGCGGGCTGTCGGATAAGAAATCTCCCCGCTTTGCGCAAACCTCCGCGTCTCCAGTGTCCTGCTCACAACTAAACCCCCCAGGTTTCTTTTACCTGTAACTAAGTTACACACGACCCTGCGAGGTTCCTATCTTTAAGAAAAATCTTTCAACACATTTCCCCTCTTATGCACACAGCCCAGGGGAACTTTGTTTGGATTGAATTAAACTTTGATTCGTGTGGGGAAACAGGGTCTTGTTTTGTGTCTTTTAAGATTATCAAAAGGTATCGTACCAGTCTGCGATGTCAATGACTCCAGTTTATTTAACTGTGCCTTTTACCTTTTTGCTATCTTAAGGGGGATTCGAGGTGGATGTTGTAGCTGTATATAACATCCCGTTCTCAGTCTTGTGCTGGCAGACTTAAGATGATTTGTGGGCTTTGGCCCTTTGTCTCACCTGTTTTAACTGTTTGTTCCAACACATGGCTCCTTATCAGCTAACCTCAGGTCTGGAACAGATATGAGCACAGTGAGGTTCAGTTGAGCCATATAACCATTAAGAACGTGATGTGTTCAAAGACCCTCACAGACATCCAGCCTTCATGATGAGAGGTGAATTAACATTACACACTAGTAGGCTAACTAATAAGGTAGGGACTGTATGACACTGCCACCATGCTTACACACACTTAAAAGAGATCTTTGCAACAGAAGGAATAGTCTAGTTACAGAAATGGAACCATATTTTTGTTTACTCTTTCGCTTACTTCATGTCTCTTTGTTTCTTACAGTCAGGGATGGGACTATATGGTATAGCAGTTTAGATGGTGGTTGTGTTGGGAGAAGACAAGCAAATAAAGGAAACACACTGCACTCTTTGTGAAACTGGAAGTGAGCTGGGGCCTTATCTGAAAGATTTACATCCAGCTGGCACACTGTTTCTTTGTGTCCTGTGAGGAGACACATATGTTCATTTTTGCTGTTACCTTCCCTCTGCTGAAGGGAACCAGGCTGTCCTGGGATCTGTTTATGAATTGATAGCTATCAAGCAGGGGGGGTGGGTAGGCGGTCATCTGGCTGTGGAAAGCTTATCACAGGCTTTGAATATGCCTGGTCACCTGATCAGGACTAGGGCCCTCCGTGTGAGCATAAATCTGTCATCAGGGGGCACAGGGGCCTGTGGACTTAGACTTAGCTCTGCGATGATCCATCTAGGCCAGCTGTGTGTTTGCATGTGTATGTGTCTGTGTATCCGAGGCCTGTCCCTGCAACTGGAAAGGACCATTGGTAGTAAACCTCATTAATCTTTTGTGCATGAGTGAGTGTGTCAACGGGGCATAGCTTGAGGCCAGCCAGATGGTGATATTCCTGGCATCATCTCACTTAGTTAACAGCCAGACCTTCTCAGCGAACACCAGCTGTCTCAACCGTGGAATCACAAAACATGATACCCCATCAGGAAGAAAATCTGTTATCGCCCATTTTTGCATTCCAGTAGAGTACTGAAAGGAATTTCACATTGGCCAAGTTAAAAAAAAAAAGAAGCTGTTGTCTCTCCAGTTGTCCTGATGCTATTATACAGATTCAAGCTGTTAAGGACATTGCTGCCGTTGATAAAATAATTTCACAAAGTGTCAGATCACAAATCAATCAGAAACCCGTTCTTTAAGTTCATGGACACATCAGGAGTGAAGGACAAACATCCAGGCTCCTGGCTTTGCTTGTTGTAGATTACTGCCGAGCCACAGAGTCTAGCTAGGTTTATCACATCACCTGTCTAGACCCACTTTGCAGCTCCTTCAGAAATGAGCCACTCAGACCTGGAGTTGATAAGAACCCTCTGCCTGCCTTTTGGGTTGGTTTACAGTCGGCTCTTTGAGACCCAACGATGATCGGGTAATTCCAGATAAGCCACCTCAATTCACAACAGTTGTTAGTCAAGCATTCTTCTTAATCTGCTAACTTCAAAGCCCCAGCCCCAGTAGTGATAACTGTATTCAGCCTCTTGACCTCCAGTTTGCCATGTATGTAGCAGGGCCTTTGAGGTGGGGAGTAGCATCCTTTGTTTGCTAGCTGCTGACAAACTCCCACTGGAGCTGAGTATTCAGACTCAGCCAAGCCAGATCCCGCTGCCTCCTGCAATGGAGGGAAACTTTGGCCAGCAATTGTGAGAATTTCCTGCCACAGGAAAGGAAAGAAGAGAAGGAGTGAGCAGAATTGAAATAAGCCGAGAGAGCAGAGGAGACGAGGGTGAGAGCAGGGAAAAGACTATGATGGGTAATTTTAGAAGTTGATACCACTGGGCAGGGAGTGAAGCTTAACCCTGCCTGCTCACCACCCAGCTCACCAGTTCGGCTTTGGCCAAATTCCAGGAGAAAAGCCACTTGTGATCCATATGTAATCTCTATTAGCATCGGCTTGACTCTTATTAGACATGTTATCTGCTGATAAGCGCGCTCATCTTTCTTTCCCACTGAGAAGGAGCGTGTCTCACTGTGTTGTTTTTGCTTGTTCACATCAGCCAGAACTAGTGAGCGGTTATCTCCATTCCAACTATTTCCATTCCAACTGAGAGGATTTGTATGCATTTCTGTCCACCAAGTAATAGATTTACTTTAAATTTGTCTAAATTATCAGAGCTCATAACATGTATTCCATTTAACTTGTCCTTATGAGGCCAGTTTAGTTTTACTTCCATATCCGTCTGTCTCTAGGTCCCACCTGACATACATGTTTCATACAACCTTTTGTGTGGCCTCCCTCAGAAGGACCACAAATTCTGGTCTGTGTTCAGATTCATGTATATCAACCTATCCAGCTGTTTGTTTGTCTGTCTGTCTCCAAGATGACCAGGCCGCAACCAGAGATGGTGATAAGTTGACAAAACAAGAGAAAGGTTTGGTTAAGCAGAAGGTCAGAAAATGACATGCTGTTGATACCTTATGTTGCTCCTATAGCTCGTAGCCAAGTCACTGTGGTCAAAATTACAAAAGGCTCAAAGTTCTTGTGGACTGCTATGTAATTTAGAAGAACTAAATGTATTGCATTCATTCCTAACAGTTGTTACTACATGAAAACATTTTTTTAAACATGCAAAGGAATGTGTCCTCCAGAAATTACACTTCACATAAGGACGTGTGGTCAACTGTAACATAATTAATTTGACATGTAGTATTTTTGGTACTGTAACTGTTAACTTTATAACTTTGGTGATGACCCGTCTCCTCTCACATTTGTAATCTGTTGTTCTTTAACAAACTTGGCACATGTAGACCAAATATTACCATCATTATCAAGGTAGTGTACTTCAGTTTTCTATTTGAGGATACCTCGGTGATCAACATTTCTCGCTGCATTTGTTCAGTGTTGCTCTGTAGCTTTTTTTGAGCCATGAGGACGTTTGGTAAGCCCACACAATCACCGGAGCCAGTGTTTGTCTTGGCTAACTCCCCGCCTATTATCTGGCTAGGAACAAACGAAGGCAGGGCCTTACAGCAGGGTGGTCGGTGGTCACTGCAGCGCCGCTCGGCTCTCTTCCTGTGAGGGAAGCAGGAAGAGGAAGTGAGGTAGTTCCCTGGCGAGGGCAAAGGAATTGGGTTGGACAGTGAGGGATGACAAAAAATAAGATGCACAGATGAATCTCAAGTTATCGATGCAAACAGAAATGTAAAAGTGGGATGTTGTAGGGTGACATTTTTATGAGCCTTTGATATTCTTGTAAACATCTTTTATGGCTTTTTCTTTTAATTCCAGATACATACGACTATATGTGTGTCCAGCTCTATTGTTAGGTTGTTTGTGCCAGATGCCCCATGCCCTTGTCCACTTCCTGCAGCCAAACAAAACATAGAAAAATATTCTTTCTTCACTCTGTGAATGAATGGAAACACAATGCGCTGCAGTGGTAAATATTCAGTTTTGTCCATCTGCGTAGTGAATACGGTTGTCATTTGGTGTCCACATTATGTCACTTTAAAGTAGATTTGACACACATTCTAGCCCAATGGGGTGTGTCTCTGGATAGCTTCCTTCCAAAGGCCTTATTGGATCCCATAGCTTTCTTTTCGGAGTTTGGGGGTGGAAAGCTAACCACGTGTTTGTATGTCCAATTTGCATTTCAATAGCCTTACTGTCTTTTGAGTGATTTGTCTTTAAGCATGAGGTCTGTCTTTGCAAACACACACAGACTTGCATGTGCACACAGTCACACACACAGATACTCAAGAATCTTTGGCTCAGTGCAGTGCTTGCTTTCAAGAATGTTGGTATAATTACCCCTTGGTTTCTACGTTCCTTTGGGTTCACCACACTCTAAAAATACGAGGCTCAACACACCCACCAAACACAGCTTCTGAGACACTTCACATCCACCAGGAAAACTAGAGCTCATTTGTCAAATAAATCAAAATTAAAACATAGTTGTTAATGTGTTATTTGACACTTAGGTGCATGCTGGTCTCAGTGGTTGCTTCAGGAGTGTTGGCCCCTGCAATGGCAGAGGGGAGGCCTTGTCTTGGTCGTGTCACACCCGGTCACACCTTGTTGTTAGTGGTTTGTCTGCCGTCTAGGCTTGTTGTTGGTATGTAAATGCTCGTATATAGTTGAGCCGAGACCCTTTGCAGCAGTAGACTTCTTCTGACCTGTCTTATGGTTACCTGTCTTTTGTCCACATCAGGTCAATTTCCACTTTTCAATGCCTCACTTGTTTTACATTATTTATTACACATTTTTCTTTGTATTATCTCTGTAGTTCACCAAAATACTGAAACTTCTTTAGTCTCTCTTCAGGCATAGTCTGTTTTCCTTTTTATGCTCCCGTGTTTGAGCTTGAGCTAAAAACAAAAAGTAAAAAACAAAATCTAACAGTTTCTTGGTGTAATTTAGCCTCAAAATGAAGTGGAACTGCTAGTCTTTCCAAGATAAAATAAACTACACTGCATTTTTTTTACCGGTGGTTGCTATTAGCTCAGCCACGCTCAGCCAAACATAGCACCCCTACTTAAAGGGTAAAGGACATCACTATTATGTCTAAATGCAAGGATTGTAGAATTTGAAATAGAGACTTTTAACTATCCTGCCATACATTCAGACTTCACACACAGTATATTAGTAAGTATTTAGATTTTTGCAGTCATTCTATATGTTTCTTTTCCTGCCTTTGTTCCACTGGTTTTGTTTACAAGTTTTTCTCAAGGTTGTGCCACATTTGTACTTGCTGTCATTCCACTAAAGAGGATATTGTAAATTCAGATACCAGAGGCCTGGAGACATATTTCTGTCTGTCTTCCTTCTACAAACTGCTGGCTGTGGGGGTGATGAGGCAGTTGAGGAGACTGGGGTGTGGGCAGCCATTTGGCATACGTCAACTAAAGGGCTTTCACAGATAATTGGGAGACATCACCATGGCTCCTCTAACACAGTGGACCTCAACATTCAGTCGGTACTTAGCACAACAAGCCCAAATGTCACACCTTGTGTTTAAGGGTTATGAAGAGTTGGTCTGGCACTGTTGGAGAAGCGATGTGAACATGTTCGACTTTAGTAATGGCACCGATAGACACTTGAGAAACATGCATCTGACGTGTATGTTAAACCTTTCCTATATACATCTTAATCAATAAAGGTTATTGAAATGTTCCATATTAGCATCATGAGAGAACAGAAGCTGAAGGGCAGCACTGCATTCGCAAGACGTTGTGTTATAAAAACATTAAAATATCTTAATACATGTATACAGTCGTGTCATATGGTCTGTTGTAGATCTCATTGTGAACAACAAATACCACCACCATACCTGGATAAGGAGCTTAAGTGGCACACACTTGGCGTGTCAGGGCGTTAACACAATTTGCACGAACGATGCTGTGAGCTCCAGCTTTAGAAGCATGTGAGAGGAGAGTGACCATGTGTGAGATAGTGAATAAGGTCAATGGGTTTACATTTGATAAGCTGCTAGCATGCTGGACTGCTCAGTTTCAGAGTTTTGACAGGATAACCTTTTTCCAAATGTTACAATTGACGCGTAAGTGATGATAAAAACTCTTTGTGTCAGAGGATTTCATTATCAACATTGATTATATTTTCGGTTCAGGTGAATTGAAGTGTCTCCCACAACACCTAACATGCTTCTAACATGCTTTTGTTTTCTTCCATCTTTTCTCCTCTGCAGAGATCGAAGCCAAAGAGGCCTGTACCTGGCTCCGAGCAGCAGGGTTCCCACAGTACGCCCAGCTTTATGAAGGTAAGTATCCCTGTGAGACATCCTCCAACCCACTCTCCCACCCCATGTGGCAATAATGAAGATAGAAAGTTGATGCTGGTATTAGAAAGCCGGGTTACGCTGAGAATTAAGTCATGTTGTTACTTCAGTGATCTGTACGTATTTTTGAAAGCAGGCGTAAAAAAGCGTAACTAAAGTCAGTTAGGCAGATCTACTAATGTTAGGTAATTAATAAAACAATTTTTATTAAATAAAGATTTCATGAATGTAGAACCTTGTTCATTTTTCTTATAAATGTGAGTAGTAGTCATTTAACTCATACAGAAGACTACTATGTCCTTTGTCAAGCACACAAAACACCAACATGCACACTTGCGCCTGTGCATGCATACATACCACACACAGCATAACATTCCTGAGGAGTAAAGGGTGTGTTTTTCCTTAGTACCAGTGCTTTGCTGTGCTTATGCAGGAAAAGCCACATAAACCATAGAAATCATAGCACACTATATTTTAAATATTAGCTATAATGTAACCTACCTAGTAACTCTTTGAGGACCAAAGGTCTTTCTTACCTCTCAAGTTACTCATACAATGAAACGTGGTTGCTTTGCCTGACCCTTGAGTTTTAAATACACAGTCACCGAAATACTCCCAACAATATTATGGTATGCCATGGGCATACCAGTTGCCCTTATGTAACTACAGGACGATGACAGAAGGACCAAGCTACCATTGTCAACGGGCCATTGCTTGTTGCCACTTAACCGTGAAAGGTTTCCTATTTGAAAGGAAGGCTCATTGTGTTTCTGCACAGGTGATGGGACTGTTTTTATACATACACAAACAGCAAGACAAAAATGTAAACCACAACCAATCACTATGCAGATTTTACATTCTCACTGGTTTATTGCTTGCAGCCCTCTCCACACAAGTAGGGATTTGTGCTGATGCATGACACATTTTTCCTTCCCTATATATAATATGTATTGTCTGTGCTGTCAAGATTATTGCCCCACTAAAGATAAGCAGAGTGATTGGCCTGATTCAGTACAGTAAGCTAAGGTGCTGGCAGCATTTTCTTATCAACTTTGCCCCCGGTGGTTTAGATGCAAGATTCCCATTTTGGGTTGGGCCAACGTTTTCCAGAAAACATCTTAAAATCTGTTCACCCATCCTGACCAGACCAGACTGTGTGCATATTCTTTATGATTTAAGGCACACCTTAACTGTGTGCCATTACTAATGCTGCGACTCAGTGAATAACAAGTGATCCTGTTACTGTAATGAGGTAGACTAGGGAGAAAGAAGGAGAAAAGGAAGTGGGACCTCTGAGCAGCGGTGGAGTACCTATTGTCATTCTTCAATCAATCCCCTGTTCTCTCCCTCTGTGCTCCACATCCCCCCTGCCTGCCGGGTCTGAAAGCTGCAGCTGTGTTTGTTTGGTCGGCTAAGACGCTACTTCCTCTTTTAGCATTTTGTGAAGGCTGTAGTGGGGGGGGGGGCAGAAGGTGGGACGGAAGGCCCTGGTGGGTGTTGGAGTGGGTTGGTCTTTTTGAGGCTAGGGATTGTATCTTTAGTTTTATCTGAACACATTGATCCAATCAGCGGCAGGGAGATGCCCACACTAATCAGACCCTCTCTGTTTAGATGCCCAGTTTCCCATCGACATCTCTTCAGTCACCAGAGACCACGACTTCCTCGATCGGGACGCTATTGAGGCTCTCTGCAGGTGAGATTACAAGTCATACTGAACCTTTCAACACAGCTTTTCGCTTTCTTTTGATGTTATGCGCCATTTTTCTTATTCTTCTTATTCTTTTTCAATCTCTCGTTTCCCCCGAAATGAAACCATAAGGACATGACTTCAAAAGGAGGCACGCTTTGGAAAGTTGCCGATAAGATGAAAGAATGACATGATAAGCACGTTGGAGCCATGTACTGTATCTTCTCTCTCCATTTACTTCGTCCACATCTGATTCCCTCTTTATCTTATTTTTCTTCGTACTCTGATAGTGTTTACCTCAGTCATTTTGTATCACATATCTCAAACCTACCTTTCACTGCTGGATGCTACAATCACGTAGTGCTCTCTAAATTCAGTCTTTCTTTTCATGTTAGAGGAGACATACGACGCTGCCTCATTTGCTAACCCACAACTGGTGAATATATTGTTTCAAAACTTTGTTTGTATGAAGTTCCAGACATCTTAGTCAGTGTATGTGAAAAAGGGCAAAATGGCAGTGAGTGTCATTGGAGGTTTGCATCCTAGTTGGTGTCCCTGCAATATTACTGCATTTAGCATATGAGGAGGAGGTAATGGCTCTTTAATGAAGTCGCCTCCTTCATCAAATTCCACCTCTCAGTAATAAACCACAGCAGGTGTCCCTCCATACATCTGGAAGCTATCATCTGAGTGATTCTTTTCTTGGCAGCCTTTTACCCCCTCCCCACACGCCCAACTCTCCCCCAGTTCCCATCCCTTCATCTCTCCATTGTTACATGATCTGCTCTAAAAGCTCTCTAGAGGATGGACCCCACCACCACCACCCTCTCTTCTCCAGGTGGCTGGGGGGATAAGCTTTCTGTCCCCTCCCCAACTTTTCGTCACCACGCCCTCTCCTTTTCTGTCTCACTCTCATTCTCTTCCCGCTTATGTGGAGATTATCCTTCAGCAGCTCATTAGCCAGCCTGGGTGCACCCAAGCTCACCCTCTGTCTTTCTCTTCCCCTCTTCTTTTTCATCCTGTTTCATCCTTTCTGCCATCATACATCCTCTTGGTGAAGAGAGGTTTGTGTTTTAGGAAAAATCAGGCAGCTGGAATATTTTAAGCCCATTTTAAATGTAACCTGTGTGTGTGTGTGTGTGTGTGTGTGTGTGTGTGTGTGTGTGTGTGTGTGTGTGTGTGCGTGCGTACGTATGTGCTTGGGTGCGTGCGTGCATGTGTGTGTGCGAGCGTGCGTGTGGTAAAATCATACTTAAACAACTTAACAAAGTGCACCCATTCATGCTATAGATTTCACCTGGGCTTTTAGCATTATACAATTGTCAGTACATGTTACTGAGGCGTTTCCAAATACTGTATCATCATGAGTTATTTTCTTTTAAAATAGCAGTTTTGTGTGTTTTTGTGTTTGCAGGAGACTGAACACCCTCAACAAGTGCGCTTTAATGAGACTGGAGATATCACCGCAAAGAAAAAGAGTAAGTAAACATGCACACACGTTAACTCCACACCTTTTTTGAAAAGCCCCTTTGCGAGTCTCCTCGACCACAATTGCATTCCCTCACCTCAACCGTCAGTTCACTCTTGGCCACAGGGCAAAGCTGTGTTTTTCTCTCATCTTGTTTAATGAGAAGGCACCTGTTGGGTTTATTTCTATATCAAGTGGGCTGTGAAGACCCTAGGGGGAAGGAGGATAGCTTTAATGTCTAAATGAAGGGGTTGCATTCATCAGGACCTTCCCCTTCTCAAGGCATGCTCCCCTTCTTTCTCTAAAACTTCCTCATAATTCTGGCTCACCCTAAAAGGAATTAGTATGCTGCTTTTGTGGCACTCTTGCAGAACGAACATCCACACATCTCCTGTCTGTGATTACACTAGTAAGGGTCTTTGAGTAAGTGCAATGCGGTATGTTTATAAGTAGCTTTTAAGATAAATGTAACACCACACTATTAGATTTCACTTTCAAGGAAGCAGGCCTCTTGAAAGAAAGGAGGATAATCTGTGAATATCCCAGTTTACATCATGTGTCTTTCAAGTAAACTTGTCTAGACTGACGTCCACTGTTACTTTGTGAGAAGAATTGCTTCTTTTTATACAGATTAACCTTAATTCCCAAATGGCCTTAAGTGATACATAGTAACATCCTTGTTCTGTGTGTGGTGGTATTCATTACGATGACCCTTTCTGTGTCACCTTTCATTTCAGGAGTCAACAAGAGTAGAGGAGTCAAGGAGGTTATTTGCCGTCTTTGTGGGATAAGAAACCCCCTCCTTAGACAGCTTAGGAATGCATTGACCTCGTCATGTCTTAAAATCCCCTCTCTCTTAAATCTCCATCTCCCTGTTTCTCATTCTTTCTGGTTTGTTCTTTTTATCTGTTGAATTGTAATAATAAATAGTTTTCATTTTGCAATCTCCTTGTGACGTTCAAAGCGCCCACCGTTGCAGTGAATGCTTTGGTGGTAAGATGGTTTGAGGATAAGATATCTCCAGAATGTTGATAAATGGTTGGCCAGTCACTGCACTAACATAACAAAAGTCTCTCTTGTCCTAAATTTTTTTGACTTTAATAAAAAAAAAAATCTGTACGTAGCAGGGATAGATCGCACTCTTTGTTCATTTTTAGTTGAGATTACATCATGTTTCCACTGCAAAACATATAACTAATGATGCCTGTATGTGGAGCCCATGTGAGCAGTGAAAATGGAACACTGGCACTCAACTAGTGGAACATGGATTTTGTGGATTTGATCATTTTTCTACTGGAACTTTTTATTCTACACTGCTAATTTCCTGGCATGTTTGTAAAGGGGGTTCTGATTATTGCTTTTAAAACCTCTCCAGCCAATTGCTTTCAAAGCCTGTATTTGTGTTTTGGTAAGTTCAGATGATAAATAGGGCTTTAGGAAGGTGAGGAGAAAGGGGTGGTAACATTTTGGCATTTGGTTTTATGAGCTTTGGTCCTCCACTGTGATTGGGAACTGTGAAGAAGTCTCCTTTGGAATCTGTTTTAGCTTGTGTGTACGTTGATTTGTGTTTGAAAAAGGGTGTATATTTCTGTCATGGATAAGGAATAAGGATTGACAGTAGCAGTGTATATGCACACACAAATGGGATAAAGACTATAGGGGGCAACGACCCCAGTCTGGTCGGCTGCACTGTGAGCTATGGGGGTCATAGTGGAATTCACTGAACTCCCTCCAGGGTCTGAGATAGATTAACCAAACTGGGGGAGGTGTGTGCATTTTGTGAAGGTGCATCATTTGACTGTGACCCAGTAATGGTAATTTTTTCTTTGTCTTATGTATGTATTGTCCATGGAGCCAGGAAGTGAATGAATCCTGTTTACTGGCTGTCCATGGGTATCTTTGCTTCATCAAGTCATATGCTTTACCACAGCACCTCAGTTTAAGATAATGTTACATAAAAGCATTGTCGTATTATGTTTACAATTAGGTAGATAGATAAATGGGAACAGAACGTGAATGCACACAAGACAAAGTGCAAGTGCAACAATTATAAAATAAATTCCCTAACTCCAGAAAGTTTCCTGGACCAAGGTGAGGAATGTTGGAAAAGAAATGGAAAACGTAGTGGTGCATAATGTCCTCTAACTGTTACTCTCCCTCCCTCTCTTTTTTCCGTCTCTTCTTGCTATTTCTTTCTCCCTGTCCCTTATCCCCTCCCTCTCCCCTATACAGAGTGAGGACTCCGATGAGGACGAGCCTTGTGCCATCAGTGGCCGCTGGACCTTCCAAAGGGACAGCAAGCGCTGGTCCCGTATGGAGGAGCTGGAGGTTTTTTCCACACTGCCCACAGATGCTGCCCCACCCCCATTCCCCAAGGACCAAGTATCCCAGAAAAGCAAGCTTGCCCTGCGTGAAGGCAATAGTTCAGAGAGTGTGCTGACTGATCTCAGCGAGCAGCCTGAAGTGGGCTCCATCCACAGCAACGGGAGTGGAGGAAGAGGAGAAGAGAAGAGCCATGGTGCCACGCTGACAAATGAAGCTGTACCCGCTGGTGCCACTCGTGCCAGCTCTGTAGCTAGCATGTGTTCGTCCTCGGGCACAGGTGGGTCAGGATGTGCTAATGAGGACTCTCTGTCCGATGGGATGCCTCCATCGCCCCTGGAGACACTCGGACAGTTCACCTTTGTTGTTAAAACAGCGATGGGAGGACTAGGAGGGAGTCTGGACAGAGGAGGTGGCAGCGGAAAAAGCACACGCTCAAGAGCTAAGAGCTTTCTCAAGAGGATGGAGAGTCTGCGGCTGCGCAGCGGCACCTCCTCCAAGAGAAAGAAGAAAGGGAGCACCAGTGGAGGGAAGATAGAAATCAGTGGCCCTGTCATCAAAGAGGGTCTGGATGATGACAAGCTGCAGAGTCTCAACTGTGTGGACATCTCCAGTATCAACCTCAACCAGAACCTCAATCACCTCCGCAATCCCACTCAGACTATGACACTTAACCGGAATCGCTCTGTATCCTACTCCACTCAGACCAGCAACGGCAGCACTGGAAGTACTGGGAGCAGCCAGTCCGAAGCTAGCAGTGGAAGCGCTGTAAGCACACCAAGCCCAGTGACTCGCGCTCGCAGCCACAGCATAGCGGCAGGCTCTAGTAAAAGAGGAGGAATGTATTTGGAGGGTTTCGATCCTTTCAGCATTCCCCAACAAGCTTCAGATCGACCGCCAACATCCCCACCCAAATCTGCGCCCCCTATCCCCTGCCAAGCTAGTAATGGGATGACAGTTGACGAGCAGAACCGCAGGAACAACTGCAGTGTTCGAGACAATAGCAAACAAGCTGAAGAAGAGGAAGAGGAGGGAGAGGACGGCATGATCTTCTTCTACTTACCAGAAGGTCACAAGCCTGGAACCTTCCCCAAAGCCCTGCAGGACGGGAGTTCACGCATTAACAATGGGAATGATAACGGGAACTCTGTGATCCTCAGGGGGCGGCAAAGTAGACGCCAGCGTCGTTGCTCTTCAGGCTCCGTCGACAGCCGGCTCAGTTTTTATGACAACGTCCCCTACACTGAGAGGGAGGAGGATGGAGAGGAGGAGGAGGGGGATGAACGCAAACTGGAGCAAGTGCTACAACACGTCAGCGGCCTGCAGCGGTTTGTTAATGCCTGGTCAGAGGCTGTGGCCGGCGAAGAGGAGGAGGAGGAGGAGGATGAAGAGGAAGAAGGAGACTCCGATTCAGCACTGGACTCAGCCTCCCCGTGCCCGTCCTCTCCTCTGCAGAACCGGCTGGAGGAGACAGAGAACGGAAGTGACCAAGACAGCACAGGAAACCCACTGGGGGAGGGAGAGGAAGGGATGAGAGAGAGAAGAGATTCTGGTGTTGGGGCATCTCTAACCAGAACAAGCAGGTCAGTGTCACCATTAAATGGTCAGTTCACTCAGATATACCGTTTTTAATTTTTTATTATCATTCTCACCTACCACTCATGGTATCTAGCCTCCACCCTATAATAATGGAGGTGAATTGAATTGTCTTTTTGGTGCTCACAGCATTAAAAAAAACTTCACTCACTATCTTTTTCATAGTGACTGTTTCTTCTGTAGAAAGTAGTTCCAATGAAAACCTACTTTTATATAACTTTTTATACTACTTTTTGCGGTTTGGGTGAAGTGATCCTTTAAGAGAGAAAAATTCAAGCTCATGCTTTTAATGGTCTTCTATTAAACCTGCCAAACATTACCTAAATGCATGGACAACAACACAATAGAAAGACAAACACTGAGCCACCAACAACAAAGGGTTTTCTATAGAAAGTGACAGCAAAGGATAAACAGGGACACGCTGAGACTTCTCACCTTACGTAATGGTGCTGGATACTCTCTGGAATGCTGCTTGGTCTCCATGGGGACTGTTGTTGTCCCTTTAGGAATCCACAGGCAGAATTACATTTGGGGGGAGTACGAGTGTTTTGTCTTTAAGACAGTCTCTTGATTAATGTGTACATAAATCCCTATAATCCTTAAACTGATCACTTGGCACATACTAAATACTGTGTGTGGCTTTGTGTTATTTTGTACGTACACAAAAGCATGACGTAGATCCCAAGAGTTAATCTTGTTGCTCTTTTTTTCAATCGCATCTCAATTTGTGCTCTCTCCTTCTCTTTCCCTGTATGTACTCCAGACCACAGAAACTCCGCTGGCCGAGCTTCCAGAACTCCCACCGGCCCAGCTTGGCCTCAGCCCAGCTCCAGATTAGCTGCCAGTCTGTGCTACAGATGAATCTACTCCAGAAGCTCTCCCTGCTGCAGCTCACTGCTCTGCTGGAGAGACACACCCCTACAAACAAACATGGCTTTAGCTGGTGAGTGGACTAGAGGAAACTGAAATGCTAAGGGACACAGGGAGGTTTGACAAGAAGGGGATTTCGTACAGTGATTGTTCGACACACACACACACCGATATTTTAAGGCTTGTTTTTCATGCGAAATGCCTTCGCTGGCTAATTGTTCCTCGTAAGCGATGCCCTTGAATTTATCCATTCAGCCATCCATCCATCCAACTGCTACCCCTCCATCCCACCTGTCTCCCAATCCCCACCATCTGCAGGTTGTTGTATAGTGTAGTGACGGCTGTCCACAGAGGTTAGGTTACACATTCTTTTCCCAGGCCCATAATTGCTGGGAAGGGGCGTACATTGTCTTTTTCTCAACGGGGCAATCATGGCAGTTCACACGCATGGTGTTACGAGAGCTGGAGGCTTGAAAGATCTGTTATCCCTCCACCACTAACTTCTCTCTATCACTAGACTGATCGGTCTGACCTCACTTTATATGCTGCTCATGATAATCCAATGGCACCTAATTTCCTCCTGTATCTGTTTAAGAGATTTTAGAGTCGCTTCCAACTTTACTTCTGCCTTCTCTTTTCGGCTGTATCTCTGCTGAAGTCAAATACTGGGGAGAAGTAGATAGGTTGTTTGAAAGGGAAGCCCTAAACGAAAAACTGTACAAAATACAACGTATGTAAACAAGACTTAACTTTGTTGAACAAACAATAGATTACTGGACATTCTTCACAGTCAAAATATGTAATACAAAAACATTGTACCCAGTATTACCTTTTTTAAAACATCTTAAGAAAGTTTTATACTCTTTTAGAAGGTCCAATGAGGAAAATTATTGCATACTTTTCTTGTGTTTTTCCACTTCCCCCGTTTCTTCTACCCAAGGCCTTCCTTGGACAGGAATAGAAGGCGTTATGACAGTCTTATGACAGGCTGGCACTCACTGAAAGACAGAGGCCACTTGTTGGCCGCTGGAGGCCCACACATATTCAGAATTCCGGGCCGGGATCATAATATGCTCCCTTTCCATTTTTTCCAAACTGTGGTTCTGAGAAGCGCTCAGAGTCTTGTGAACGGCTGCTCTTACAAAGACGAACTTGTCCTGAGTCACGCATAGCGTCTCCCTGCTAAACACACTCGCACCCATGCAGATAGATACACACAACCATAAATCTGTGGGTGCATTCTTGTGAAACAGTCAGAGTTGCATGCTTCAACTCTGGGGTTTGTGGTTATAGACTTGATGTTCACTTGCACCCAAATGCGCGCACACACACACACACACACACACACACACATGAATACACAGACACACATACACACAGAGTAACAAAGTGGGACAGACACTTTGTGCGGATGTATAAAGCAGTGGGACCCTCCCCTTTTAACACCCGTCCGTACATCCTACTCCCCCTCCTCTATTCTCCCCTCACCCTGTTTATCCACCCCTCTCATAAACCTAGAGACAGGCATCTACAGCTGCCTGGTTTCCTGCTTGCACAGGCATAACACACACACATTTAGGTAGCCAGGCTAATTCATTAGTAGTGATGTGATTTGGACTTGCAGGGTTTTACATTAAATCTGAACTAAACTACAGCCATTTGAAATATGTCTGAGATTGTTATTCTTCTGCAGAGCTGTTTCACCCTGATTATTGTAAGACATGTAGTTGATAACAAAGTAGGTTCTTCAAATAAGACCTAGTAAGAATGAAGACATGTTACGACATTGTTGACCTTTTTAAAGAAATCCTTTTACAACTGAATTCCTAAATTCTATAAAGTCAATATGTAGCAGATATTGATGAGATGGGTTTTCTTTTCTTGTGTGTGTATGTTGCAGGGCTGTGCCAAAGTTTATGAAGCGGATCAAGGTGCGCGACTACAAAGACAGGAATGTGTTCGGTGTGCCACTACAAGTCATCGTCCAGCGGACAGGCCAGCCCCTCCCTCAGGGCATTCAGCAGGCCATGCGCTATTTACGCAGCCAGTGCCTCGACCAGGTAACATAAAGTACACAAATAAACACACGCATATGGAGAGATTTGTATATAAACTTGTGCATATAATGTAATTGCAGTGTACATATACCGTCAAAGTCCCTGCCAGTCATGTAATTTAACTTTAGGTACGGTTTTCAGTTTACACAACTAAGAGAAAAAGCTTCTTTTTTTATGCTGCTGGAGTCACATAATATTTCAATTTTAGGACATCTACAATCAGGCAAATAATCATCCTTGATTTTTTAAACTGGGTGTTACATAAGATGGAGCAGTAAATTGAAAAAAAAGCCTGATATCCACTTAGTCAGTAGTTTCTTTCTCTCCTCTCTCTGTCACACAGGAGGTCTGGAGAGAGTCAAAATGTGCAGCTGTTAAGTCACCTGTGTTTGTCTGTTTAATCCAGAGACATTATGTGTGTGTGTTCATAAAGGACAGAAAGAGGGAGTAAGGAGAACGCAGGGCAAAGCCTTGTCTTTGAAAGCAAGACAAGGCGCCTCTGTTTGAAAGTGGAAAATGTTCAGGCTAGACAAGCCAATGGCCTTTTTTCCTTTTTCCTCCCCAACATTGCCATTTCATACAGCCTTAAAAGGCCACTGATGAGGTCCTACACAACATTCAGTGCAAGAATGCTGGCTGGGTGTCATGGGAGCTTCTTGTAAATACAGTCAACAGGCTCTGCTGTGATGTAACCGTGTTGACTGTAAGCCCTAGATTTGGGGATAAGTCAAGAATATTATTTTTCAATGATAACATCCTTTAGCTTAAAAAGATTTTTTTTTTGTATGTGCTTTTGGCACATGTATCATTTTTGATACGCCTTAATGATAGGATCAAACATTGTACCCATGGTAATACTGAGACTAATAAGGGATTTATAGTTCAAAGCTGACTTATCAGGTTTCTGTGTATGTATACATGATCTCACTCTTTTTCTCTTTGTTCTTCACTTTTTGTCCAGGTGGGTCTTTTCAGGAAATCAGGCGTTAAATCTCGTATCCAAGCACTTCGTCAGATGAACGAGGCGAGCGGCGCCGATGGGGGAGGAGTCAACTACGAGGGCCAATC
The DNA here is from genome assembly GCF_031162955.1 of Sander vitreus. NCBI lineage: Eukaryota > Metazoa > Chordata > Actinopteri > Perciformes > Percidae > Sander > Sander vitreus. The sequence continues at coordinate 20,397,151 of NC_135856.1, read as the reverse complement.
AGCCTATGACGTTGCAGACATGCTTAAGCAGTACTTCAGAGATTTGCCAGAACCCCTGCTCACTAGCAAACTGTCTGAGACCTTCCTCCAGATTTATCAGTGTAAGAATACACACATAACGTACATTCAAAGTGTAAACAGAATATCTTCGAGTCTATACATGCCTTTACAGCGACACATCTGTAAGAGGATTCCGTGTTGGAATAAACAAGATGGTATTGTTTTAGAGCTGTAGATGCTTGCCTGCCATGAAGCAAGAAATTGTGAAACGATAAAAAGTCGACACAGATCCCATCATAGCTCATTCCTAGCAGACGCAGGGAAGCCCCATAGAAACGGACACAAAAAATATGACATCATGTAACATGCCAGTGTTTATTAGTCGTTTTCTGCATATAATATAAAAAAACAAAAACGAGCCATGACATCCTCTCCTATTCCTCTCCAGACATGCCTAAAGAGCTCCGTCTGCAGGCAGCGCGTGCTGCCGTGCTGCTGCTGCCTGATGAGAATCGCGAGGCCCTGCGGACGCTGCTGTGTCTGCTAAGCGACGTGACGGCCAGCGTGTCTGAGAACCAGATGACTCCCACCAACCTGGCTGTGTGCCTGGCCCCGTCCCTTTTCCACCTCAACACCCTGCGCCGCAAGGAGAGCTCCTCACCAAGGTGTGTGTGTGTGTGTGTGTGTGTGTGTGTGTGTGTGTGTGTGTGTGTCTCTACGCCACTGTAACCATCTCCTTTTTAACTATATCATTGCCTTTTTTTTTATTGCCATGACTGACACAGTTATTGTATTAGCAGCTTGCATAACACGTTATATGCTGTACATTCACAGAACAGGAAAGGGTCAGTCTAAAGAAACTAAAGAGCCGGATACTGTAGATGGAGGATAAAGACGAAAAGGGGAGAGAGCAAAGCTTGAGAGGGGAGGAAGGGAGAGAGACAGAGGAAATAGCGAGGTTACATAAACATCTTCACCCAATTAAGAAACGCATTATTTTTGTTCCACGTTTAGCCAGAAGAGGGTTCATCAGGTGTACAGTGCAAAACGTGTTCTTTCTTTCCACCCTCAACCCCTGGCCCTCTCTTACGTCCACTGTCTGGATGATGGATGCTGTTACTAATCTTGTCATCCTCTTTTCCCCTCTCCTTTGGTTAAAGGGTGATGAACAGGAAGCCAACACTGGGAAAGCCGGACCAGAGAGACCTGAATGAGAACCTGGCTGCCACTCACGGCCTGGCACACATGATCCAGGAGTGCAGCAAACTCTTTCGGGTCAGTAGTTAACAAGAAGTTAAATGAAAAAATGAAAAGCTCAAGATATCACATACAAAGATACATTCAGAATGGTTTACTGATCAAGATACATTTGGCAAACTGTTTGCTGACAGAACGAATGTCACCACTGGTTCACTGTACTGCGTCATTGCCAAACACCTTGTCTCCCTGTGTTTGTCCTGTAAACAAACATAGTCCAAGGTACATAACTAATTGATGCAATTCATGCTGTCATTTGCTCAAGCAATGTTATGATTACAAAAAGTAAATGTGCCAACCGTTTTTAAATGCCCCCATTGTGCAGAACTGGACTTAACTTCACGTCTCTGTCCATTTAAAGACAAACTCAAGCATTGATGAAAGAAGTTAAAATACAGCATAGTCCCACAAAAGCTGCAAACCCATGAATCCACCCCATCTAGTGTGGTTCTGTGTCCACTAGGAGAACATTTGAATGGATGAACTGGAAATAATCAGCAAACTACACTGTCACTAATCCAATTTCAATCCCATTCAGCCTCAAGCATTGCTCAGCCCAGTGCAATCTTCTCTGGCATGCTACAGTAAAGCCTAAGAGGCTGCATACTGTGGATCATTAGTGTTATGTTTGATTAGATCACTTCCTGGCTTCCTGTCATGGCCACATCACACAACAAGTTAACTCAATTACCTCGCAAATTATTTTCTTTAATTAGATCTGTATTTTGCTCGCGGAAGTTCATAGGAAGGAGGATGGCCTATGAAATAACGAGCCTTTTCTTATCGAATGAAAATCCTTTTCTTAGACTGTAATATTGTGAGTGTTCAATTAAACCTGAAAGATGACACATACAACCAGACAGAGAGAGAGAAAGCATGAGAATGAGCTCGGCAAACAAGAAGATGAAAATAGGATGTGGTGTGTTTCCATCCTTATTCAAGTTACGCTTAATACAGTTTTCCATTAATTAAGGGGGCATTAATGTAATAAGGGTGGGGATGCCTGACAAAAACAAAACATGAAGTAGAGACTTAGTGCTGATCACTCTTATCATAGGACATCATAGGACCCAAAAGGCTTACAAATAAATCTAATCATTCTCCCTTGTTAACAAAATCCAAATAAAAAATTTCAAATCAAACACATTTAACCATCATGCACCCTGGCGGCTCCAGCAACACAATGGAAAGGTGAGGCCTGACCCTCATCGTCCTCCTTTCCCACAGATCCCAGAGGAGATGAATCGCTGCAGGAACTCTTATGTGGAGCAGGCGCTGCTGCCGCGACGGCTGGAGGACCTCGCAGGTGAAGAGGCCGGGCAGGGGGGGTACAGGGCCTACCTCCAGAACAGCCTAGACGCCCTCCTCAAAGACGCCAAGGACAAGTTTAAAGGTTATGACAGCTGCTCCACACCCGAGCATGTCGAGCTGGCCTGCAGGAAGGTAAGCCCACGTGTTTATTCGTCAGCTCACTAATAGTTCATTTTAGAAAGACAAATACTGTCTCATCTGTTCAGTCCATGTGGCTGATTTCTTTCAGTGTGTTTGTTTGTGGCAGAGGGATTCATGAAAGATGAATTAATGAGAGAAAAAACTGATCATCAGTCAATCTGTCTTTAGTGTGTAAACAAGCCACCATTCGTCTTTTCAACTATTTGTGTTTCCTGTCTTCTCCTTCTCTCTTTATGTCAGCCTTTCCCTGCTTCTCTAAATATTGAGTGGAAAACCAGCAGTTAGGGTTTCCTGTATAGAAACACATCCGTGTGAAACTAGCCTGGCCCCTGACTTCTCATTCCCATCCCAGTACTGGACTCTATCCCAGAATGACATCAGCCTGACATAGACACACACACACACACACACACACACACACAAACATACACAACCTCACCATTATCCCAGGCCTACATTTCCTGTATCTGGTGTGCAAGGGCCCTGTATGAGGTTTATCTTTTCCCCAGTTTGAGAGTCACAAGGCGCAGAGTGTTCTTTATCATCTGACGGCAGAACGAAGCAGCTGTTTTGGCTAAAGGCCATTGGGAGGGTTTGAAACACAGCCTGACTGTTGTGCATGAAAAGAAGATACTTGATCTCAAGTATTTAACATCTCACATTGTGACAGATTTCGATAAAGGTTTATCTAATCATTCACTTAGCCGTGAGAACTCTGAAACATCCTTTTTTGAATGTAAGAATTGCATCACAATACACATATATGGAGAGAAATGATCAAAGTTAAATATAGGCTAGGCTTACCTTCAGGCGTCCCTGCGAGGTGTTGAAGCGTTGACATTTGTCATCACTACCAATTTCCCTCTCCCTTTATTTCCTGTCATCCCTCTGCTTTCGTCTATCAAATAAAGACATAAGATGGAGCACAACTAATTAGCATTTTAAAAAAGTACTGCCTGTTAAGTTGTCAGGTCTTTCCATGTGTTTCTTCAGGTGCACGATGGCTTCCCACTGCGGCTGTGGAAGGTGACCGTGGAGGTGCCTGCGAGTCCTGAGGAGGTTCTGACACGAGTGCTGCGGGAGCAGGGCTACTGGGACGAGGACCTGCTGGAGAGCCGGGTGGTGGAGACCCTGGATGAGAGGACGGAGGTCTACCAGTATGTCAGGAACAACATGGCTCCACATCCCACCAGAGACCACCTGGTGCTCAGGTAGACATGAGCCCATTTTCCTTCTCTTCCTCCCTGTCTGTCTCACTTCTCCCTTTGTCGTCATCTTCTTGTGATGTTTTGGTCTAATTTAAGGTCTTTTTTTTTTTTTTGAAATCCAAATGTTTTTCTTCCTCTACCAGAACATGGGCAACAGACCTGCCAAAGGGAGCGTGTGCACTGGTGTGTACCTCTGTGGACCATGAAGGCGTACCTGTTGTAGGCGTTCGGGCCAATGTCCTCACCTCACGCTACTTCATCGAGTCCTGTGGAACCAACAAATCCAGACTCACACATATTTCCAGGAACGACTGCAGGTAAGTGAATTACTGACAGGAGCAAAGGCAATTTGGAGACTATATTAAGTCCTAGCTTTGTGGTCATTCATTTTCTTTTAGCTGGTGACACGATTAGCTAACACTCTTTCGGCTTTTTCTTAGGGGTCGTTTCCCAGAGTGGTACAACAAACTGTATGGACACTTGTGCGCTGCTGAGGTGGCACGGATACGTGACTCATTCACCGTGCCCATAGACAAATGAGAACGCAGTGTGCAATCTGGCCAACAACAGACTCCACAGCTCCTTTGGACCATAATTTGGATCCTACAGAATGACTCATTCCACCCATTATGAGCAGAGAAGTAGATGGGGTCCAAGCCTCTTAACACTCACTTTTAAAGGACAAATCCTGGATCCTGGATTGAAGGACTTTTTTTGCTCTGATTTTATAACAACAGACTGATGTTATCGTTTAAAACTTTTCTGTTGGGGCTCTTAGTGTGCTGCCAAGAGGACTCGTGTCACACAAACATTTATTTGGGCCAAAGGACATAATGTCGCTGATACAGGATGTGAGGTTTAAACTTTATCCAAAGGGTGCTATTGCTTCTGAGAAGCAACGGTGTGTGTGTGCGCGCGTGTGTGTGCGTGTGTGTGTGTGTGTGTGTGTGTGTGTGTGTGTGTGTGTGTGTGTGTGTATGTGCACAAAGAGTGTTCAAAGCAACAAACGGTTAATAAATACATATTCCTCGCACTGGTTTCCAGTGGCAGCATAATGTGTACATACAGTATTCTGTTCACAGTAATGGTTTGTGTCCATCTTGTGTTGCCTCTATCCTTCTGTATCCTGTTACAGCAAGGCACAGGAGGAACAGTAGACAACATTATGGTCATTTGATTGATGAATCCATGGGTGAAGAAAGATGTGAATGTGCTGGTAATATGCAGAGTGAGTAGACGGGATATAGCGAGATGACAGGCAGGGTTTTAGTGTTTCAGTAGAGGAAGGCAAAGACAGGAATCGGTGGCTGGCACACCAAAAAGAGAAGGAACGATCAAAGAAACAGCCTAATTTACTACTAACATACAAATAGATGTCTCCTCATTTTGTTCTTGAAGATTAGTCACTGCTACTACTGATAAATTGGCTTTTTGTACTATGCCTTGTTCAAAAGCCAATTTATCAGTTAGAGCTCGCCAGGAACTTTTTGTTTGTGACTGAGGCTTAGTTTTAGAGACGGAGAACGTTACATATTTTACAGGATCACATCAACAAAGCTAGAATTTAAGACCAACACATCCACAATAATGGACCAAATAGTTTAAAAGCTAAAACAAGTAGCTTTTCCATATTAAGCTCTTCCTCCCTTGTTGTTAAGAGCACAGTCAGATCGCTTTTTCTTTCATTGTTTTAGGCCAGATCACTTGTATACGTCTAAAAAAAAAAAATATATATATATATACAGATTTCACAATTATTTGGATGTACATGAGAACAGAAAAAGCAATGTACTGTTCTAACTTGCAACAGAAACCTCTGGCTAGTCCTAAAAAAGATGAGAAAATGGTCCTTTTATAAAGGTGGAGATTTTACAGGTTTTACTGTAAAGAACAGGGCAGATTGAATGTTTGTGAGGTTTCAAAGGAAGGAAAACTGTCTTTGTGTAGGCTTCTTTCTCTGTACTGTCTTGGCAGTGTTTAAAAAGAAGTAAGAGATTTAGGTCCTCATAACCTTCTTTATTCATAAAACTCACGCTTCAATCTGAGGATGCGCATTTTTCGTGTTGAGTTGTATGATTAATTCGCTAAGCCATTGTTCATGTCGTAAATGTTCGTACCTTTTAACTGTGTCTCTGCCAAATAATAACGCATGACAATTGCAGTTAATTTAAAACAAATATATTTATACCTCAGATATATGTTTGTTTTGTATCATGCCATTTTATTTTATTTTATTGTAAATGTTAAGCTTTGTGTTGCAGAAATGAACAAATGTTTTATCTTTTTTATTAATATTATTTCTGTACAGGTTAATCAAAGTGCACTATTAAAAGTATTAAAATAAAAATAAAAATGTTTCATTTATATGTTTGCACTACAGTTTGTTCTGTGTGCCTACACCTTCTCAGAGCCAAACTTAACTCAGACCACATCTGCCCCTTTCTGTGTCTCGCCTTCATTCCACACCAATAAATCCACGATTGTGGCAGAGAGGCGTGAGCTGCGTGCATTATGGGTATCAACTGGCTTGGTAGATGGTGATCTCACTCATCCTGTTTCCTACATAACAGTTCTAAATGAATTCAGCTCTGTTGCAGTTTCTTAAACGTATTCTGTGCACATACATTAAAAATCAGTTTATTGTCGATTTCCACACCCAAGTATTGTAGATGTTGTACCACAGCTGGACTGGTCTAGACCTGGCAGACTCAACAAGGAGGGGGGCAGTCATGTGGCAAAGAGGGGGGTACAAGGGTCAGAGTGGGTGCTAATGTACCCCTTTATGTTTTTAATCACTTGATATAACAAGAAGTAGCCACACGTAGGAGGAAAAACTTCTTCTCCGTGCACATACTGTACAAACGTGTCACTTGTTCACGCTTTGCTCTTATTAGAATTATTATGATCTATAAAGTTAGGCTTTGTATTTACATAACTCAAGGACGTTACTTTCCACGTCTTTCACAAGTGTTAACTTGACTGTGACAGAACACAGCCAACTTGAACCAAGACAATGCATTTACATTTTGTGCTGGCATACTCACTTTATTTTCTGGTGGACCATGAACACTTCATGTAGTCTAGGTAGTAGAGGTCTAGGAACTAGAGATTAACCAGAGCCTCCAGAAGACTCACACATGAAACCACAGAATTAGTAATGTGCATTCAACAGATTTGTCTTTACTATTTGTTTGAATAATAGACAATGATAAACCTTTACAGTCAAACTGTCCATCTCTCTTTTGTTTTCTATCTATTTTCTTCTACGTGTCTGCCTTCTCACTACAAATGCTGGTATGTTTTTGCATGCACATTTGTATGTATTTGTGCTGGGAACCCAAACACCTCTGGGAGAGTATGCAGGGCCAGATAAGACTGACCAAGAGTCAGCACAAGGGCTGCATTCCTGCACTGTTGTTTGAGAATCAGACACAGAAGGTTTCCCACATTGATAAATGAATACAAACGTGTGTGTGTGTGTGTGTGTGTGTGTGTGTGTGTGTGTGTGTGTGTGTGTCTTCTTCCAGTTTGTCAATATTTTTTAATGCTGTACTCAGTTTGCATACCAGGTGTGATTTTTTAATTCGTCTTTTACATTTTTTTTTTTATAATTGGGGGGGCTTGCATTCTTTTTTCCTCCTGGACCAGAGATTATCAGCACCACTAGTCTGAGTTTTTTTAAATGAATGAGGGAAAGGGCTGAAAGATGACAGCAGGCCTCAACAAACTGCGAGGCTAAAGGGCAATAAACTAATGAAATTGTGCTAACAATCGCATTTTTCTGCATCTACTTGCACATGCTCATTAGTCTTCATTGTGTTTTTGCCTGGCATATGCACAAAACAGTTGACACCACGCGGGCTATCCGGCTTATTACAGATCGTAAATTATTTATCACATCATATTGTGCAGTTTCTGTCACACCAGAGTGTGAAAGGATGACCCAAATGCAGGAGACCAGTCAGACAGGTTGATAAAACAAAAAGCGAGCTTTAATAACAAAAGTGAATCCAAAAAGACAGGAAATATTAAACACTGGAGAAGTAAACTCTAGGAAAAATAACACTGGGAGTCAGGAACAAAAGCAGGCAAGAGAACACTAATTACACAAGGAAAGGAGGGTGGAAACGAGCAACAGGTGACATGAGGGCTGAGGATGACTAGGTGAAACACATCAGGGCGGGCAAACAGTCACAAAGGCGGGAAAAGACACAAGGCAGGAAGTAAATCAAGACATGACACATGGGAAGAACCTACAAAATAAAAAAGGAAACTAATCAAAACCCAGGCTCATGATAAGTTTCCCCTGGTGTACGCACTAACACGAGCAGTGACTAGTCGTGTTTGGTCACAAGAAATCAGGCATGCCAAATATCTAACAGGAACTCTGGGACATACATGTCCATGTGTAGGCTAATGCTCTGATGGATTCCTTGGTATTATTGCGGCAACAGAATTGGTATGTTACACTGATAACACCGTGTTTTAAGAGTCAACATGTAAAAGAGCAACAGAGAATTTAGTCACACATTGTTTCTACAGTTTACCGCATATCATTCCACATACTGGCCCTCATTTATGTAACGTGCGTACGACCAAAAACAGGCGTAGGACGGGCGTACGCCGATTCCTACGCAAAGCAAGGGATTTATCAATTTGAACGTGAGCGTAGGCTGCGATAAAATCTCACGTCTGGTCTGAACTCCTGTACGCAAGTTTTCGAGTCAGTGTGGACTTGCGGTGCAGCATATAAAAAGTTTAACAGGAGAAGGAGAAGTCATCAGTTGATTACTTATCAGCAATGGCAGATCTGGCTCTTTTAAAATACCTCTATTCGCCGGTACAACAGAGCACACGTACGCACACGGGCCACGGTGGAGCGCTCCATCGGCTTGATTAAGGGCAGATGGCTCATGGTCTTGCATCAGCGGGGGGACCCTACTATACACGGCAGAAAAATTCTGCAACATTGTTTTAGCCTGTGGGGTTCTGGAGCCAGATGACCCGATGCCCAGAGAGCAGTGTCCAGCACAGCTCCAACTGGGGCTATAAGAATGAGACAGGATATTATTCCTCGCTTTTAAAAGGTATATTGTTATGTTTGGCAATAATACTCAATACAGGAAACATGACGATGCACAACATTTTTATTTATTCTTCAGGTTTTCGTTTCTCTTTTAAAGTGTCGTTAATGGCCACAAGTGAACGATTTATTTCTGCCGTTGACCGATATATTTCGGCTTGTTTTTCCAGCCCCTCTGCTGTCAGGAGACAGGGTCGGGGTGGTGGTCCTGCACGGGGGGGCGGAATACACGCGCTCTCCCTCACAGTTCTGACTCATGAAAAAAACACGAGTAAAATAAAAGACACTGCATAAACTCCACTACTGTGTGTTTATTTAAATATACTTAAACCACGTAGGCCTAAGAGATTGCAATAGAAGCCTGTATATTACTATGGGGACTATAGAATACATATGTCAAGGATGTATAAATCTATCTATAAATTGCAGGAACGTCTGTCTGTCTGTCTGTGTGAGTGTGTGTGTGTGTGTGTGTGTGTGTGTGTGTGTGTGTGTTATGCGCATATCTTTCGAACCGTTAGTCCAATGGATTTCAAACTTGACAGGTGTCTTGCTGCGGACACGAGTAAGTGCAAGTTTGACGTTGTTTAGATTAGAAATGCAAAATATATTGTCGGTAAAAGAAGCACACATTGGCTTTTGCCGCTCTAGCCGCTGGCCACTCCCCCTCTCACACTGCACACTGACTGAGCTCAGCGCAGGACCAGAGACAGAGAGGGTCGAAGAAAGCAGCGGAGCTTTGGCAGCTAAAATTGGAAATACACCTCAGACCCACAAAAATGTGCAAAGTAGTACTACTTTTAATTCCCGAATTTAAGGACGTTTCAGAATCCCACACATGCAAAGCACAACCACAGACAACAAGTGGCCCACAGAGCGTGATGCCACTTATAGGCAGGCTATCTATCTAATTAAGCGAGACGTATCTGTATGTATGTGTGTCCATGTTTGGGGGGAAGGTAACCTGAACATCACACGCAGACGCCACATGCAGAACGCTTTACAAGAGCAGGGGGTGGGGGGTGTTACAGCCTTTGACTCTTTTCCTGCGTTTATTATGCATTTATATCTATTAAATTGCTGTGAGCTGGCAGAACATAACGTAATCTCGGAGATTATTCCTTCACAGCGCTGTGCAAAGTGAGAAAATCTCAGAGTTGAAACGGGCAGACATAGCACCCTGGGTCGGGTTAATTAAGTCTACTGCTAAATTAAAACACTAATAACATTTCCGTCGCCAAAATACCCCCGCGAATCAAATCCATACTTCACTTTTAACCATCAAGCCACTAAACCTGTATGGAAATGAACACCTCTGCTGAAGTGTTAAATTCGTTAACGATCATACGACAAGAGCTCTCTCTCTCTCTCTCTCTCTCTCTCTCTCTCTCTCTCTCGACGAACGCAGATATGTGCTGATTAGCTCTCATAATGGGCCAGATGGGTAGCACACTGCCATGAGTCCATGACGCTAATGTCTGATTACTCCACATTGTCATTGTGATATTTTGTGATTACATTCTGAATCTGCCCCGTTCTCTGTCAGGTAAATACAGTTGTAGGTAGGCCTACAATGTCTTCCTCTGATGTAGACGTAGCCTACACTGTAAGTCAGTAGTAGGCTATAGGCTACAGTGGAGTAAGTGGTTTGGGGTCCTTCTGTAAGTAATTTTGGGGTACAATTTGGTTTTGAAGAATTCTACAAGCCACAATACCACAGGCCAAGCAATCGCCCATTCCAAACACACATTTTCAACAGGCTCTGTACTAGTTAAATAAACTTCAGCTGGAGTCCGATTTACCACGGCAACACTGTTCACTGCATCAGTGATCTCTTTCCATTCCGCATTCTTTCTACAGCCTTTAATAACAGCTTTCAGGCTGCCAAATCTACAAACGTAAGTGCAAATGAACCTGAGATATCAGGGTTTCAATCTCCACCTCTGAAAAGTGCTGCTTCTTAGCCGGATTACGTCTCACCATGTCGTAAATTGTAGGGGTGAGGCCTCAAAACCCAGAATACATTGGGGCGTGATATTTAAATTACGATCGTTTCCAGCCGCTGCATTTATCAATGTACGACCATTCTTACGCTCTGATTGGTGTGATACGAACGTTTAATGAATCACACGTGAAGCCTGTCGTAAGAGGATTTCTGCGCTCATATCTGCGCTGGTTTCTATGTTAGGTTGATAAATGAGGGCCAATATCTCCATATTCCAGAAATTCCAAAGGCTAGAAGTAACCTCCAAACAAGGTTGGTGGACACACACACACACACACACACACACACACACACACACACACACACACACACAGTGTAGTTGTTTTAATGACCTAATCACTGTGTGCCACATGCGGTGGGGCCAAATTCAAATCCCACAGATGTGGTGTCACAGTCCTGATATGGCTGTTTATTATCCTTCACATATTTTCTTACCTAACCTCTGTGGCATTTGCTCATAGGTTAAATAAGCAAATATTTGAAGGATAGTGTGTGGCACTATCCAGCCAGCTGTCGCCTTGTTGAAATGTGTCAGGCCAAACACAAGGGGTCACTAATGTAATTTCAAGTCACAACTTCATTTCTGTTTTATTGTTCAACACTGCCCTCCTGTGATCGTTTGGAAAAGGGTTTACATGCTCACCCACAACACTGGCTCCACACTCTCTTAAGAATTGCAATAATGTGCTAAGCCACCAAAACACACGTCTTACAAAATATATATTGGCTTGCTTCTTCATGTTTAGTTTTTTATTTGCATTTTACAGGTGACACACAATCACTGAAGATAGGTCATTCTGTATTATTCAAATATACAAATTGAAATGAAATGATGATGAAATGAATTTAAAAGCATAGTGTTGTTGTCACTAAGCACACTTTGTGCCTTTTATAATCTAAAATAATGTTCAACTATGCCTAAAGACACAAAAATGTGTCAAACAAAAAAAACGGAAATCTGATGGATTAGAAAATTATCCTATATTTTGTTGTGTCTACCTTTTTATAAATGTTTTATGCTGAGTGCAGACCTTCGCCAAGGCCTGCCCTATCTCACAATGTTCATGCAGTGTGAATTTTCACAGTTGGGAAGTAATTTTTCAGATTATTTTGACACCACATAAACACAGCACAAGTGCCTTATTTCACAATGTTAAAACAAGTGAAAATTGATTTGATAATTTGTGTGTGGCCAGTAGTTTTTCTGTAATCCTGTAATCCAGACAGATAGATAGATAGATAGATAGATAGATAGATAGATAGATAGATAGATAGATAAATAAATAAATAAAGACAGGTAATACAATGATAGTTATGTATTGTAACTCCAGATTCTATGAGTATAGGCGCAGCCCTCTAAGAGCTGTCGCTATTGGGTTTATCCCTTCGTGCATGCGCAGTCGTGAAGCTTTTCTTTCCCGCCCTTGCGCCCAGCACAGGCCTCAACTACGTCCGCAGATACTGTATATTACAGGTGCGGAGCAGCTCTGCTCCCAACATCAGCATTTTCTTCAACCATATGTTAGTGGAGCAGATGGCCCGAATCTTAGAGGACGGCGCCTATACTCATAGAATCTGGAGTTACAATACGTAACTATCGTTCTATTTCATATAGGCTTTGCCCTCTAATAGCTGTCGCTATTGGGTTAAGGGCGAAGCTGATGTAGTCAATGCCACCTGCGACACAGTGTCCACAAGCAGAACATAGACTAATTCCTCTTCTTATTTGCACTGACAAGTCAATGTATCAAATAATATATTATTCTGATAAAAGCTTGTCATGATTATGAATTGGCCTAATAGTGATTGTAAGACCCAAATCATGATTGTGGGAGTGCATTATTAATGATAAATTGCTATCATGATTAACAATTACGGAACACCCGCATTCCCCTCAGCCACCCAGTGCAGGAGGGATGGGGACCTCCTCCGCCTCCTCCGTGTCGTTGCCATGAGACGGAGGAAAAAAAAACCCTTGAGGGAAAACACCTTCAACCAAAAAGAGCTCATTAAAACTTTCGCCGTAAATGAAGGGTTTGGCTGTAAAGTGGCCGCGCTCCTTTCCCCTCTAATGGAGAGGCAGGACAGTGAAACCGACAGCGCGCATAAATCACTCACCCTCTTAGCTGACGTCAAGGCAAGGAGAAGCGCTGTTTTTAGTGACAGCATCCTGAGAGAGGCTTGTGCCAGAGGCTCGAAAGGAGGTTTCCCCAGAGCTCGGAGTACCAGGGCTAAGTGATGGAGCTCTGTGTGCTTGTGTGGGAACGACTGTCTTGTTGTCAGCACCAATGTTCAATGGGAACAAAAGCTGCTTGGTTGAGGGGAAACTGCTCTTTAGATGGAGGGAAGTGGTCCTTAAAAGGGCCGTTGTGGTTCTAGCTCTCAACCGGGGTGAGACAGACATTCCGTGCACCCCATCATTGCCACTGTCGCCGCTGCTTGTGGGGTGGCTCGGGGTGTGGGTTGGTTCCGGCCCCGTGAAGCCTGCCGGTTAGGTGGAGCAGGCTGCTGCTGTGGGGGAGTAGGGCGGGGTGGAGGAGTGGAGGCTGAGGCTTGGGAAGATGCAGCCGCAGCAGAGGCTGCGGGGCTTCTCCTCTAGGGCCGTTGTCGTGGTGCCGGCGCTGTGGCGGGAGTGTCGCCCTCCAGGAACCGAGCCTCCGTAATCTCTCTGCTTCCTCAGCCGCCTGGTGCATATGAGACGTAGTTGTCTGTAGGCGGGGCCCAAATAACCCATTGGGGGCTATGGGGCTGTCCAGGAGCTCACGTCTGACCTCCACAGGTAGCTGCGACGTGGAGCCAGATGTTGCACTGGGCCACCGTCTGCCACGCCATTATCCTGGACAGCGCCACTGTGGACGCCGTCGTCAGGGTGAGAACGGCAGTCATAGCCTTGCCAATCTCCGTAGCTAGCTCCGGGGGAAGCGCCCCCATTGTGGTGGCCATGGCGGAGACGGCAGAAGCTAGCAAGGCGATGTTGTTTTGTGCTGCGAGGCCCTGGTCCGAGCAGTCTGTGACCTGAGCACCGACTTGGTCCCGGGGGCACGGAGGTGTGGGCTTCCAGTGGCCGAAGAAGGTGGCCTTCGGGAGCAAGATGGATGCCAGGCTCTGTTCCATAGGTGGGACCGAAGGAAGCCCGACTCTGTGTCGGCGTAAACGTGACCAAGGCAGGACTCGCAGCTGGGGTGGAGATCCGACGGCAGGATGTAGCCAGTCCGGTAGCCGGTACAGAGGCGAACACCGCTGGAGGTAGAAGTCTTCATACTGCTGACGCTCAAGAAAAACTGGGAGCAGAGCTACAGCTCCGCACCTGTAATATACAGTATCTGCAGACGTAGTTGAGGCTCGTGCTGGGTGCAAGGGCGGGAAAGAAAATCTTCACGACTGCGCATGCGCGAAGGGATAAACACAATAGCAACAGCTCTTAGAGGGCGAAGCCTATACGAAATAGAACAGCCTGTCTGTGTCTTATGGAAATATGGACCACTTTGACCACTAGAGGGAAGGGTCCCTCCACATACAAAGCTGCATCAGATTCATGCCCTGTTGGACTTACATAATTCCAACTATATTATGCAAAGCCTTTCCAACCATTATAGCACTACATTATTAAATAGATGGATGAGCATCAACAGTGGTAGAAACACTGGTGTTTTTTTCAGTGTGACGTCACAAGACAAGAGTGTATAGCTAGTATGCCTAATATTTGACATGTCTTATCACTGTAGTGTTTGCAGAAGAAGTTTTGAGTTGAGTTTACCTCACTAGAGTGTCATAACAGTGTTGTTTTGATTTTGATGCAGTTAAGAAATACTTTTTTCATTGGGAGATAGCGCGTTCCATTTCCATTTATCCCAAAATTCTACACACACTATATGTGACGCATGCCGTTTCCTTACGACCACAGATGACTTCTAATCAGTGACAAGAGGACAGGAGGCTACCCTGTTTTAAGTTATAGCACTAGCCTTTAGCATATAAAAACTAAATCTGTTTGTTTGTTGAGGGACTGTTTATTCAAGTCAAATTCAGATTGAATAAGTAAAGTTTTTTTTTATAAATGGAAATTTCATAAATGTGTTTACATCCCTGACCGGTGGATCATTTAAAAGGTCTGCAACAGCATCAGGACACCATCATATTCTTGTTAGGTAATTTTCTATTTGTCACTTTACTAACTATAGCTTCTGTTTTGTACAAAGCAACACCATCAGAATCAGAATCAGCTTTATTTGCCAGGTATGAGGACACATACGAGGAATTTTGCTTTGGATTATACATTGCTCACAATGTGCTTACTCATACAAAACAAACAACAAAAACAAACAATAAATACACACTATAAACAGAAACAATATAGACAGGTTGCGGCAGTAGTGCAATGAAGACTGCAAAGTGTGCAGGAGTAAATTATTTTTATGATAAATTATTATTATTTTAATTATGGAGCATAGTGCAAAGAATTCTGGAATAAATAAGTATTATGTTATTATGTAAGTATTATATTACAATATGAACAGTATGAACAGCTCTGAAATTGAGAATGATGAATAAATATTAAGTGGAACACGTAAACAGGTGCTGATTAGAGACAGTGTTGCTGGGTTATTGCACAGGAATTGAACCTGACACTGTGAGTCAGAAGTCAGCTGTTCATCAGAGTGATGGCTTGTGGAAAGAAACTGTTCCTGAGTCTGTTGGTTTTGGCGTACAGTGCTCTGTAGCGCCTACCAGAGGGGAGAAGCTGGAACAGGTTGTGTCCGGGGTGAGATGGGTCTGCAGTGATGTTTCCTGCCCGTTTCCTGACTCTGGAAGTGTATAAGTCATGAATAGAGGGCAGGTTGGCACCGATGATCTTAACTGCAGTTCTAACTGTCCATTGTACTCTGTTCCTGTCCCCTGAGGTTGGTGGCAGATCCAAACCAGACAGTGATGGACGTGCAGAGCAGATGCTGGCTGTGTAGAAGTGGATCAGCAGCTCCTTAGGCAGGTTGAGCTTCCTGAGCTGGCGCAGGAAGTACATCCTCTGCTGGGCCTTCTTGATGATGGTGTCAGTGTTGGGCTCCCACTTTAGGTCCTGGGATATAGTGGATCCCAGAAACCTGAAGGATTCCACAGCAGACACAGGGCTGTTGAGTATAGTGATGGGGGGGGAAGAGTGGGGGGGCTCCTCCTGAAATCCACGATCATCGCCACAGTTTTGAGCGTGTTAAGCTCAAGGTTGTTCTGACCGCACCAGAGAGCCAGCTGATCAACCTCCTGTCTGTAGGCCGACTCATCACCGTCCTAGATGAGGCCGATGACCGTTGTGTCGTCAGCGAACTTCAGGAGTTTAACAGATGGGTCTCCTGAGGTGCAGTCATTGGTGTAGAGGGAGAAGAGCAGTGGGGAGAGCACACACCCCTGGGGGGCGTCAGTGCTAATAGTCCGGGTGCTGGATGTGATGTTCCTCAGCCTCACCTGCTGACTCCTGTCAGTCAGGAAGTTTGTGATCCACTGACAGGTGGAGGCTGGCACAGTGAGCTGGGTGAGTTTGGTGCTGAGGATGTCCGGGATGATGGTGTTGAACGCCGAGCTGAAGTCCACGAAACAGGATCCTTGCATAGAGATGCCCCTGGAGAGTTAAGGTGTTGCATGATGTAATGCAGTCCCAAGTCCCAGTTCCAAGTTGACTGCATCATCCACAGACCTGTTAGCCCTGTAATCAAACTGCAGGGGGTCCAGCAAGGGGACTGTGATGTCCTTCAAGTGGGCCAACACCAATATTTCAAAGGACTTCATGACTACAGATGTCAGAGCGACAGGCCTGTTGTCATTTAGTCCAGAGATGGAGGGTTTTTTGGGGACTGGGTGATTGTGGAGCATTTGAAGCAGGAGAGAACTTCAGATAGCTCCAGTGACCTGTTGAAGATCTGAGTGAAGATGGGGGCCAGCTGGTCTGCACAGATTTTCAGGTAGGATGGTGACACACCGTCTGGGCCAGGAGCTTTCCTGGTCTTCTGCCTCTGGAAGAGCTGGCGCACATCCACTTCACAGATCGTGAGAGTGTGAGTTGGTGAGTTGGTGTGGGGGAGGGGGTGAGACTCTGGGCTTTTCAAACCTACAGTAAAATCCATTCAGCTCGTCAGCCAGTCGTTCACCATGGTTATAGGCCAGCAGTAGCCGATGGCAGGTGATAATGGGAGGTGATAGACAGTACAACATGTTGTCACAGCAGAAATCCTCTTTGGAAAAGAAAGATTAGGTGATCTTCTGCTAAGAAACAGAAAATAAATGCTGAAGTTGAAGGCCTGTAATATTTGTCCTTTACATTTTGTATATATTCACACATTTCAATGAAGAGTTGGACTGATAAATAGAATAGAATCACACTATATTATCTTTGGCTCTAATATTTAGTTGCATAACCATTATTTCTGAGAACTGCTTCACATCTGTGTTGCATGGAGTCGACCAACTTCTGGCACCTGTGAACAAGTATTCCAGCCCAGGACGATTGAACTACATTCTACAATTTCTCTGCATTACTGGGTTTTGCCTCAGAAACAGCATTTTTGATGTCACCCCACAAGTGTTCTATAGGATTGAGGTCTGGGGATTGGTCTGGCCACTCCATAACATCAATCTTGTTCATCTGGAACCAAGACTTTGCTCGCTTACTGGTGTGTTTTGGGTCATTGTCTTCTTGAAAGACCCATTTCAAAGACATTTCCTCTTCAGCATAAGGCAACATGACCTCTTCAAGTATTTTGATGTATTGAAACTGATCCATGATCCCTGGTATGCGATAAATAGGCCCAGAGTACACCACAGTATGAGAAACATCCCCATAACATGATTTTTGCACCACCATGCTTTACTGTCTTCACAGTGTACTGTGGCTTGAATTCAGTGATTTGATCATGTCCCCAGTTCAAAGTGATTAACTTATAAAACACTCCAAATACTCTTTAATTATTTTATAGGTCGTGTTAAACACTCTCTGATTAATATATAATTTATCATACAGGCTCCCATTCTACTGACAATGCTATTAAACATATATGTCTTGTAGGCAAATATCTCTACATAAGGCTAGAGAGCTTCAGAGACCATGTGCACCTAATGTCCGCATGTTCTGTATTGAACTACAATAGCCTATCTCATTGACTCAATGAACAAGAAAGCAATTAAGACCTCTCACATAATTGGTAAAAATGCTCTGTAATACATATATTTAAGTTGTATAATGTATTTAAGTTTACATCTCCCTCGTACCTTTTGCAGTTGAATGCATGCATTTTTGTTAGTTTTCTTATTTTTTGTCATATCAGTTATTGTTTTTTCAGGTATAATTACAAGGTGTTATAATTATTATTTTTCAATTTGATCATCTGATATTTGATCAACTATGCACAATGTTTTGTAATATCTTAAATATGATCAATAACGTCCTGTTAACGTAGTTATGAAACTTTCGAATACAGGTTTTGTAACCGAGACGTCCTGACCAATCAGGGCACGACTTTGCTATTCACGTGGCGATGTTTTTTATGTAACAATTGGGTGGTTGTTGGTCCACTACACTGTGAAGGACCGCGGCAGATAAAGAAATGAATATAGGCTACACGT
Source organism: Sander vitreus (assembly GCF_031162955.1). NCBI lineage: Eukaryota > Metazoa > Chordata > Actinopteri > Perciformes > Percidae > Sander > Sander vitreus. Next base: position 20,378,538 of record NC_135856.1, on the reverse strand, counting down.
CAACAGGAGAAAACCTACATTACATTTCTTTTCTTTTTTTGACGCTACAATGTCACTCCAACCGCAAGTGGAGGACGCACCGGAGGAGAGAAGCGCCTTCTTCATTGGCCCTGACTCGGACAATGTCTCGGAAGGGCAGGACCACCATCAACTTATACTACAAAAAGCCAATGCTCTAGCATCGGAAAACTGTCTAAAAGAAGCCATTGATTTGTTTTCAGTGGCTTTGCAGTATGGCCCTGTGCGACCAGAACAATTAAGCACCTTCGTGGACTGTATCCTCCGCAACATTAAGAGAAAAGCGGCTGTACCAGACTCACTTTCGGGCCGGGGTCGCGAGGCAGGAGATAGCTGTGTGGACGATGATGTGTTTGACTGTCCTAACTGTCATAGCTTTTTAGGTGAGCCTGTGACCATAGCCTGTGGTCATTCGTATTGTAAAAGATGTTTACGACGACGACTGCTCTCCAAATGTAGGCTGTGCGATGCACCCGTTAGCGGTGAGGAGAAAGCTAACATAATGCTGTGCGGACTTTTAGAAAAATGGTTCCCCGACGAGCTGAAAAAGTCTAAAAAGATATGTGAAGTGGATGAGCTATGTAGAAGAAGATGCTACCAAGAAGCTGTGTCACTAGCAACCGATGTTATTCAATGTGGTAAGTGTTGTTAAAATAACCATATGTGCATGTTTTAAGGTGTAAGAGGGAGGTTCTCTGGTGGTGTGTGTCTGCTGCGTAGGCTACTCAGAGAGGATGGTAGGAACGTGTCACTGGGACAACATGTGTCACAAAGAACTATGTAACTATTATATAACATTACTTGAATATGAACATGGTATCATCATATTCGTTGTTGTGGACACCAAGGGGCTAAGTAGAGTAAGTTTTACTGACTAACATTTGAAAACCTACACACATGGAATGTGGTACCGGTTACAGTCTCCTCCCATATCTGTCGTGTAAGCTGGTAGGGTATTTTCTGCTTACGAAATTTCACCAGCTGAGCATGCGCGCTCGGTGCAAGTTGCATAAGGCAGTTACGTGGAGCAGGTTTTGTAATTTATCAAAGGGAGGGCTTCTGTATTTTGTAACTGTTATGTCTGTTACAACATACACTTTCATAAACATTCTACAAGAGGATGAATGCGCCATTTGTGGGTAAAGTTATGAGGTAGGGACAGGGTTGGTGGTCCAGATAGACACTCAGCCAGGCAGTGAGTTTGCTTTTGTAACAGTTCCTAACGTTATGCAAGGAGAGTCACTAGGCTACTTCTGTGGCAGATGATTGTGTGCAAATCACAGTAAAAGCTTGTATAGGTGAAGTCAGTGAGATATGCTACTTTCACCAGTAACAACAATGAGCTAAAGTGCCCTTGAGCAAGGCACTAAACGCCCAGATGTTCCAGTTGAGGTAACCTGAATTTGGAAACTGCCTGCAAGTTCACTGAGCAGTTCCTGCATTAAAAAAGGTGGCAATGTTGTTAGTATCACGACCTGCCTTTCACTGGGCAGCCATTTTGACACGTCATTGCAGGGCAAACGCAGGTACCCTTGTTTCATTTAGGTGGGCCCTGGTGTGAACTACCAGGCAGGCCCTGCTTCCAGTCAAGTAAAGCCAATGCACAAGTGGCTTAAACCTGCATTCTATCTAATTTCCATCAGGGGCGACTCCCCAGGTTGCAGAAAGTCAGATTACATAGAAGTCTATAAAAAAAAAATGACCCTACTTCTCTCACTTGATTTATTACATCAGTACATTTTCATAATTACTTTATGGTCTCAATCGCTACTAAGTCTTCTTCAATACAGCATGATGTACAGATGCACAGATTGTAAGATATAACATAGAATAACAAAGCCGATACCAGTGTTTTATTTTTATTTTTATTTATTCCCCCTTTTGTGACAGGAAACAACGAAATCTTCTCTCTCCACATACTTCAAATGCCAAAAATGTTAAAGAAAAAAGCAGTAATACATAAAGGTCAAATAAGGGTAACTGGTGTTCCCATTTGTCTCAATGAGAGGTCATTAATTACTTGGAATGGTAGCTGCCATGTGCAGAAAAAAATGCAACTTAGTCCTTGAAGAAAATAGTCTTATTGATGGATTGCAGGTAAACTTAATCCACTAATATAATTCTTTTGTCAGTAATGTCTGAACGGCATACTGATTCAAAAGGTTGAGAGTTGCTCACAACAAAGCGACATGGTTGAGTAATTTATTGAGTGCCAAATGCCTGATTTTAACACGATCCACATCCACAGGTATAAAAGGTCATGTACATGTTTAATACTTAATTATTATTACAAGCAATTTAGCCATTTTTGAAAGTGTTTAGAGTTGGTTTAGGCTTGTTAATATTGCTTGATTTTACTATTTGAGTACATGCCAATGTTTGCAGCTCTTGTGTCCCCTTTAATACAACTAGGAACAGAAATGTAAAATGCGATCTTCTCTTTATGTCCTTGCAACTTGCTGAGAATTCACTGACACAGTTAATATATATATTTTTTGTTTATCATGTGGTTATGCAACGTATTACTTACAGGAACTGACAGAGGTTTAAAACTTCGTACTGAGGTAAACACTATCTACCCGCGCAAGTAGAGAAGGTTGTAGGTTTACTCATTAAATTAAAGGTAATTTCATGTAGTCAGTGTAATTAGTATGGTGTTACTTGTGTTTCTCGATATTGAGGTAACCCACTATTAAATATCTGTTTAAACTAAAATGCTGTGCTTTCCAATATTTAAAGATACATATTCAAATAAAAACCTTTCCTTATAGCTAATAAAAGATTTTTCTCCCCCCTCTTCCTCATGTCTTAGATCCAGAGACGACAGCGTTGGCACGACTGTCTCGGGCGGAGGCTTACATGGCTCTGAAACAGTACCGTCCGGCTTTAAAGGACACAGAACTTAGTCCCTGGTTCAGCTGTTCTGCTGAAGTAGGTTACTTACTGATACTGTAGTCATTTGTTATCCCATGCTACAGAAACGTTATTTCATATTGAAAATTGTTTCTATTAGGCATATGGTCACTATCGGTATGACTTTATGATGAGAGGATAATCAGATCAGAGGTTCAGATATGGCACCAAATGTAAATTTTAATGTACTTTGTTGGTGCTGTAAGGATTGTGACATTACCAGGTTGTGTACGCATGCTCACACACCTGCCTTTACTTACGAGAGTCTGGCATGTGTTCAATCTGCATGTCAGTCTCTTCTGATATATTGGCCAGCCAGTCAGTAAGAAAAGGTGTATTTTAAGATCGACACCAACAAAGCCACAGACAGGGAGCACCTCATTTGTTGTGTCATTGTATTATAGTTACAAGTTTAGTGGAGACCGGTTTACAGACGTCAGATACACAGAAAAAAGTAAATTTTTGAGGTGTGTCTTGGTGGCTGAATTTCCTGAATCATAGCCCAAAAATAATTTCTTAGTAGGGACCCTGTTTGTTTACAAGGCATATTTTTAACGACTTCATGCTATTTTTTTGCATTGTATAAAAGGCCTTCTAATTTGCGTAAATAAGTACAAAAGAGTATCACGACTAATGAGTTTTTCTAGACCACGACTGAGAATGCAGTGATTGGTCAAGCTATTATTGACTATTACATCAGTAACATGAGACCAAATGTCTGGGTTGAAGCAAGGATATGCATTATCAGTGGTGCAAAGTATATCATGCAAAATAACTTGCGTATTTCGTATTGATTTATTTAACAGCATGAATGTATTGCATTTAATAAAAAGCTGCGTCTCTCACCTGTGTTTAAGAAATATTGTTTTCTGTCTAGCTCTTTTTAAAACAATTCAGCATGATTTTGAATCTGGTGTTAAGATACATGAAAGCATAAACACTTACCAGCAAGAGCAAAGTTGATAGAGGATTAAAGATGGACTGGTGTTTGTGTACACAGTAGTTAACTAAGCATGAGAGTGAATACACATGTGAACTTAAATGCTGGTACAGCAGTATAACTCCCCTTTTTTGTCCTTTCAGGCTTTGTTTAGGAAAGCTATGGTGCTGCATGAGATGGGCCAAGTGGACGAGTCCCTCCAAGTCTTCCTCCACTGTCTGGCTGTGGACGAGGACTTCCCCTGTGCTAAAAGACAAGTGGAAAAGGTGAGAGAATTAAAGAGAAAAAAGGTTTTGTCATTCTAAAGTCAGTCAGTTGAGTTGAAGTCACACAGTGTCAATGCAAGTAGGCTGGAGGAGCTAGCCTCACTGTAAGCCAAAGATTTAAGTCATACTTGTATCATTGCTTCAAGGAACCTAGGCATGACACATGAGTGTCCCAACTTTTTGATTGGATAGCCGGAAACGTGAAGCTCAACCATTACGATTCTTATTGTACAAAGCCATTTGTTCTATTTTTCATAGCTAGCATCTGCTATTATATTACATTGACTTCATGGAACCTCTTTTCATGGCACAGATCTTAACATTCCACTTAAGCTGTATGACTAAATAAACAGTTAAACCGGAAACAAGGTAGAGATGATGGTATGATAACTTTAGCAAAAATATCACGGTATTACGGTATTGCAGTTACAGCTATAAATGTATTATTTTTGAAATGTCTGGGTAAAAAAACAACTTTTTTTTCCATTGAATACAATGTATTTTATTTTGAAACACACTGTGCATTGACAGGGAGATGGATTTCTAAACTGCACTTTCTGTCCTTGAAGACTCATAAAAACAGTTCATACCTTAGGAACGGTATGACAGAAAATTCTAGTGGTTTTGAAGCCGTGTCTTTTTCAAACCGCGGTATACCTTGAAACCAGTAACCGGCCCATGCCTAATTGCCCTCGCAGCGATATGACAAGGCATCCAAACGATGATGAGCAAATGGTTACACGTGTATACATGCCAAGGTAATAATCGTTAACCAAAGTGAACGAAATAACGAAAACAGGGTGGGAAAAAACATTGTCGTTCACTGAAATAAAAATAAAAACGAGGTATTACATAAACAACGATCACTAACAAAAAATGTATTGTCTGTTTGCAAAACTAACAAATAAAATTATAGAGTAAATGTCCTTAGTTTTAGTCTTTGTCAATGTCTTTCATAGAACAAATATATCTTTCAGAGTTGACATTTCCGACCATATATATATATATATATATATATATTTATATATATATATATATATATCTATATAAATATATATATTTATATATATACCTTAATTTGCTATGCACATTATTATGACCAAGTTATGGAATTGGATTTACTGTATTGTGTAGTTTTAATCTTTTGTCAATAAGCCCTTTGTGCATAGACGACAAAAGTCTATATTTTGCTCAGTTATATAGCTATAGTTTCGAGCCTTGAAAAAAACTTTAAAACAAAGCACTTCATTTTTCTCTTTAAACATAATGTCTCTCTCTCAAATGTGTAGACTTCTAAAATCCTATGTACAGGCTGACCAACTGAGTGCTGTTTACAGATCCTGTGTGGCCTACTCTCCCCCACTGATGAGAATGTCAAGGTCGGCCTGAGGGAAACAACACTGAACACGTCGCCTCACTTGCGCAGTAAAAGCCTCGTGGCCGATGCCCAAGCCGGACCACACAGCCCAGTCCAAAGACAACACCAACACCAGGTCCGCACTGCCTCGGCCCACCATCATCTGGACAACCAGGAGGTACTAGCAGACTGAGTAATGATACACATTGTTTATCAATGAGTTGCTTCAATGCTTTTGTTGACACTTCTTTATAAGAGACAATCATAATCTTCTTACCATTGTACCGTACCATTACCTTGTATAATTATTTAGAAACGCTGGTCGCGGCCTGGTCTGAGCCGAGCTCATTCGCTACGGATGGATGGCTCTAGTTGTGTTGAGGAAGGGCTCAAGAGAGTTTGCTCTGCTCCTCAGCTGGGCGACGAGGACAAGGCCAGCCTGCTGAAGAGGAAGTTGTCGGTGTCAGACACAGAACACTGTGTTGTGGACAATGGAGGTAGCAAGCTTCAAAAACAAGGTCAGTGGCCAATCCGACAATTGTATTGCTTTATGTTCTTCCTGTATTGTACCTTAATGAAAAATTCAGGAAAATCTCTTCTGATTCTGTTCACATCAATATCTAATGTAAGAACTCAAAACCTATATTGTTAATGGTGCGTAAAATTAAGCTTAATTGGACACTTTCACACTTTTGCAAGGAAAAATGTGATAGGTGAGGGTAGACACTCAATTCAAATGAATAATAAGCAGATCTTATGTCCCAACAATGTATATAATGAATTCTTAGCACCATATTTGTCAGTGAAAATAATTTGTTAAAAGCTTTCTTCTCTCTGGTTGACTTTAGGTGTGGCGAAAGGCTCCAAACAAAAGGCTGCCAAAGCTAAAACCTGCAGAAGGGTTCCTGAGGATCTGCTGGACTCCAATGACTTGGAGTGCTCTCTCTGCATGAGGTAAGGTCACACACTAGTGGGCCAAATGCACACATTGCACACTTGTAAATGACTGAAGTTTCAAATGAACACGTGGATGTTGCATCTCTGTGATCAATACAGGTTGTTCTATGAGCCTGTGACTACACCATGTGGACACACCTTCTGTAAAAACTGTTTGGAACGCTGCTTGGACCATACGTCCCAGTGTCCCCTCTGTAAAGAGAGCCTGAAAGAGGTGAGAGACCACTCTGCATTTATTGAATCCCGATATTAAGTTAAGCCAAGTAAAATATGTTTCTTGCTTCCTGTTTTAATCATGAACTCATATCCTGTTCTGTCCAGTATCTAGCATGTAGAAAGCACATGGTGACAACCGTCTTGGACACGCTGATCAAACAGTATTTGAGTCAGGAATATGCAGAGAGGACTAAAACTCACCTGGAGGAGACCCAAGAGCTGTCTAAGTAAGATTTTCTGTCTCTGGCCTGGTTGATTCCAACACTCATCATCAGAGGTTTCTGTATGCAGAAGTTTCAGAGAGGCTCAAAGGGTCTAAAATGTTCTCTCCCTCTGTGCAGTCCGACGAAGAATGTGCCCATCTTTGTGTGTACCATGGCCTACCCCACCGTGCCTTGCCCCCTGCATGTCTTCGAGCCACGTTACCGCCTCATGATTCGCCGCTGCATTGACACAGGCACGCGGCAGTTTGGGATGTGTATTAATGATCCCCAGAAAGGGTAAGCATGCAAGCACATGGATTTGTATGTATTCCAAAATTCTGTAATGATAAATATGAACAATTAATTATAATATGTTGTTAATAGGGCTGTCAATCGATTAAAAAAATGTAATCTAATTAATTACATACTCTGTGATTAATTAATTGAAATTAATCGCATACATAATTAACGGTGCCTGGACCGATACTTTTTAAGAAAGTAAGAAAAGGAAAAAAAAAAGGGTACTAAACAACAGTTGGTGACATTAAAGAACGGCATGTTTATTGCTAAGGCCATATGGTCAAAATTAAATGATTTAATAATAATGTATAACAATAACTTATTTCACTAGTAAATTGCTGTTGAACGACAAAAACAACCACCAGATGGTAAAGGACATTTACAATAACTTCAAATGCACCACGAGGCTGTAGTTTACCAATTTCATTGAACGCACCGTCTGTGTTGTTACTCCGACGGCAGCTACAGATTGTTACATACCGGTGTTGAATCCTCTACAGTAAAACACAGTCAAACTTTACACCGTTTAGCGTTAGCTGTCAGCATTTTAACCGTGTTTAATCCAGCTACTAGCTAGCGGTAGGCTAACGTTAGCTGCTTTCGAGTATAGTGTTAACTAGCGTCACGTGCAGCGGTGTTTGTGTTGCCTGTATCGTCTTCAGAGCATCAGAGAGAAGCGCAGACATATCAGTGGCACCAGATTTCGGTAGCCAGGGGTGGCAGGAAGAAGATTTTTACAAGTAAATGTTCCAATTGATGATCCAGGCAGAACATTCTCGTCTCCCTCCTTCATTTTACAGTCCAATGGTGGCTAGAACAGCTCCGGGTCAAACGTAAATATGGAATGGATTGATTTTTTTTAATGTGTTATTTTTTCTCAGATTAATTAACCAATTGAAATTAACGCGTTATTTTGACAGCCCTAGTTGATAATGTTGTTCTAGAAGGTGTGGAAACTCTCTAGACAGCTCCACAAAATGTATGCTGACAAAAATATTAGTTTATGTGGTTGACGTTGGACGGTGATGGCATGTGGCCATGAGTCCCTCATCAGGATCGGGAAATCAACTTTCCGGTCCCTGCCGACTCTGTAACTTCCTGCAGACTCTGCTAGCTTGGGCTAGCTAGCCAATGGGCCGGTCAAGTTTGGCTGCCAAAACATAATTGTCCAAATAAACCAAAAACTAAATTGTGTCCTTCCCTGCAGGTTTGTAGATTTTGGCTGCATGCTGACCATCAGGAGTGTCCATTTTCTCCCTGACGGACGATCAGTAGTGGACACTATTGGAGGAAAACGCTTCCGGGTCCTGTCCCGAGGAATGAAGGACGGTTACTGTACTGCTGACATTGAGCACCTGGGTGATGCCAGGGTAAGAACCACAATAACTATCATTTGAGTGATATTATCTAGTATGTTGTGCTTTTATAAACATACTCCATCCAAAATTGGTGGTTTTAGATCTATGAAACCACCTTTCAAGTCTACAGGGGTTGATTTTGGGATGCGTGTCACTTTAAGTAGATTCGTTTTTTTTTTTTTTTTTTAGGCATTCATTTCATCCAATTACCTTTTAAGGAATGTATTTTTAAGTTTTAAAAAATCCAAAAGTGACTGATAGACAAAACAAATTCTATTAGGTGGAGGACAGTGACGAGCTACAGAGACTACAAGAGCTGCATGACGCAGTGTATGAGCAGGCCCGCGTCTGGTTCCAGAACCTCAAGATCCACTTCCACAACCAGATCCTGCAGCACTTTGGACCAATGCCAGAACGCGAAGCTGACATCCAGGTAAACTTTCAGCACAGTGTCCTTGTCCAATTTTGCTTAAGAAGTATAATCTTTAACTACACAACAGTCCGTGTGTTTACATGCAGTTTAAAAAAAAACGATTATATTTGGGTTAAGGCAATACCCCGATTTCTCAGACGCCATGTAAACGCCTTACCCCGGTTAAAATCAGAGTTCTAATAACCCGGTTAACAGAGGTAGAGAACTCCTTCAGTAACCGGGGTTTCCCTGTATGTATACACCTTAACCGGGCTACGATTTGTTTAAGCGTCTGCGCATGCTTCAACTGCCCCCCAAACTCCACTGGGGTTGGTTTTTGAACAGTCAGCGCTGTCGTAGAGTAGTTGTAGTCGTTGCTATGACACCATACCACAAAACAGCGATGCCCGAATCAGCGGGCCATCTGCAGCAAAGAGCCTGTGGTCCATCTGTTTTACTCCCCGCCGAGGCAGCAGCGGACATTGCGAGATGACTAAACAGATTGTCCATCTCCGGGGCTGTCAACACTGTCTCGGCAAAAAGTGGAGGGACCGAGCAGCCCCTGCTGCAGCCGCTAGCTAACGTTAATGTTAGTTAGCTAACAAAGTTAGCTTGCTAATTCCACCCGACACTGGTTAACATTATTGATATAATTAGACAAACAAGTTGTCAGTCGTCTGGCGAGAACACTGTGTGCGTTCCTACGCTGTGACAAGAGTGTGTTAATGAAACATTAAGTTAAATTTTACTAATTGAGATTAGATTAGATAATACTTTATTCATCCCACAATGGGGAAATTCACTTGTTACAGCAGCAGTTTTCCACAATAAAAACAAACCAACAAACAACCAGGCAACAAACAACAGACAATGTGCAAAAAGTGCTGAATGAATGTAAAGTGGCATTATATAAAAAGTATTGTAAAGTGAGGTGGTCATAGTACGACATTTTTTGTAATGTAAGTAATTGACGTGAAATTAGATTGAATAATATGTAATTAAATAACATAGCAAAAGTAATTAACAATAATATAAATGATATTGAAGTGTGACCATAATATAAATAATATTGAAAAAGTAAGTACTCGGAATGGAAAAATATAAATACAGATAATAACAATAAAGATATACATTGAGCCATGGTGAGTGGTGGGTAATTGAAACGGGAACAGAAAACTACAACATTATCTGGTGGTGCAGGTGTTGTAGAGTCTGACAGCGGCCGGGATGAACGACCTGCGAGAGGCCGATCGGTGTAATGTTGACATTGGTCAACCGGGGAAAAAAAGCCAGTTGTGCGTTGGCAGATTGCCTTTCAGATTCTTCCCATTCTTCCCCGCTCGTGTATACAGGGAGAACTGGCAAAACACGGTTATTCACTAACCTCGGTTACTGCTGTGCATGTAAACTCACTGACTGCTGTAGAGTAATTCTGCACTAGACTGTAGCAGGAGTGTGGATGCCTGAGTCGGAGTATTAGGCCAAATATTTCCACTGATATTTGAGCTTGTTCAAACAATAGAAATATAAGGATTTACTCCCAAATACATTGGTTCTCTTGCATCTACTGTCTTATTACACACTAAAACTGCACTTTGCTGATATATTGGAGGGGTGAAATGACTGGCTGGCATTGGCCTTATTAAAATGAGTAATTAGAACTAGTAAACTGGAAAATGATATCTTGTGCTTAGTTTAATTTCTTTTGGGGTGTTGGTTTCCCGAATACGAATTGATAGAAAAATTATTATTTTGTGGTGTTAGTGACTTAGAAGTAGTGGTTTGTATAGCAGATCAATTTGTGAAAATCCTCTGCAGCAGTGAGTTGGAAGCATGTCACAGCTGAGCAGATGGTGCTGCAGAAACTATTAAGAACAAGATTTATTTAACTGCCAACTTCCAGTGCATGTGGTCATCACAACTTTTTAAATAACCAGGCTTGGCTCAGTGGGTAGAGCAGGCACACATATATTTAGAGGTTTATGCTTCGACGCAGCGGTCCGGGGTTCGACTCCGACCTGTGACGATTTCCTGCATGTCTTCCCCCTCTCTCTCCCCTTTCTCACCTGTCCTGTCCATTAAAGGTGGAAAAAGCCCCAAAGAATAATCTTAAATAACCAGGTATGCAGATAATCAAAGGAACACCAATTGATACAAAATATTGTTATCTACTATATTATTATCAGAATCGGTAGCAGCGGTGCTCTTGCACAGTTTTTAAGGCTTTTATTACCTGGTCTGACACAGCAAGACACTGCAGATTATTCTGTCTAATCTCATGACACGCTTGCCTTTCGGGGAAACCCACATTACCATGGATTCACCTGCCTCAGAGGTTATAATACCGGAACTCAGTTGTTGTGTGTGCTCAGCTGTGGCTCATAGCCTGCAGCGCCGAAAGGGATTACAGCTGCGCTATTAGGACAACCCCAGGGCGGAGTCCATTGACAATAAAGGCTCAAGAGCTTTATGGGGGCTCTCTACCTAATCCCACCGGCCCTGTTGCATCAGAAGAGAGTCATGAAAACAATCTCCAACTCTATCATGTGTGCACATGCTGCAAAAGGAAAGCATTGACCATGATTTTTGGTGTTAATGTAATTTCAGAAAATGTTTGTCCCAGGGAACAATACTGCAGTTCTTTGGCTAATGGCCAGTGTAAAATGTAGCACAGACATAGTAGACATCATTAACTTTAAATTCTTAGAAGAGTTAAGCACATTCTGTAACTGGCTCAGGGCTTTTTCAGCCATGTCATTTTGACGCAGACATGCATTCCTCTGGCAGATTATGTATTATCCACAATCATACAAAATGAGTACTTCACTTCAATACCAATTGTGTAACTGGAAGTATAACACACATACTGGAAATCGTTTAATCGGAAATGGCTACAGGCCTGGGGTAATTGCAGAAATGTTTTGGTTTGTGCAAGAATGTAGCGGCACAAAACTATTTTCACACACAAAGGTCTAATACTGTTCCTCCTCTCTTGTAGGCAACTCCTAATGGTCCCGCGTGCTGCTGGTGGCTGCTGGCTGTTCTGCCTATCGACCCACGCTACCAGCTGTCTGTCCTCGCCATGACCAGCCTCAAAGAACGCCTGGTGAAGATCCAGCACATCCTCACATATCTGCAGAGCATCCCCAACAACTAGAGCTGCTTCTTCTCATCACCGCAAACATCCTTTAAACTTTTAAATGACATTCAAGCAACCCTGTAACAACATTTCGCCAACTTTTGTTTCTACTGCCATCTGATCCTTCAACTTTTCTTTTTACAGCTAAAAGACGCCTCGTTTTACAGTTCTTCACATAAAGCCTACACTAGATAAAAGCAAAGCTGAAACATCCTTAAACTGTGGGCAAACCACCTCAGGGATGCTTTTGCTGAGGCACATTATTTGTTTGACTGTGGGAAATTATAAAAAAAATAAATAAAAAATAAGACAAATATGACAAACTATTCTCATCTGCCCGCATTGTTAATGCTGTTTATTTTTATAAGAACGTCCCTGAATGCCTGTTGAAAAGAGAAGAGCAGTTCCTACTCCACTTGGTTGATATTTTGTTGATGCTGACAAAGGCGGCAATAGAGATACGTATAACCAACTATCAATCTTGAGTATACCTTCTTTAAAGATATCACTTTGCTGAGCTGAGGTGAAGACAGTATTATAGTGTGTGTTGTATCGTCTCTGATGACCAGGGACGGGTTTTTTTTGTTTTGTATGCTGATTTGATTTATGTTAATATGGAGGAGGGGTGATGCGATTTGTGGAACAAAATCCTAAATGCAGAAAGTCCAAAAATGTTGATAGCAAGATGTGGTTTAAAAGAACCATTGACAAGAGATTTGTGCAAAACCAAGTGCAACTAAAGTCTGTCGCATGTGTACCATACACTCATCAAAGTATTAATCTTTATCTTCCGAGCATCACGTTTTCTTCGTACTCACTTCCCCCACATGCCTACAATGCACAACTTCCATCGCTGCCTCTTAGTAGTGGCAAAGGACCCTCCTGTTAAAAGAATGAGATGATCTGTTTTTTTTTTCTTTCTGTTTTCCACCTTGAGATTTTTCCCAGGCTTTTTGTCTCTTCTAACATCATGTCAGAGGAACACTTATGGCCCTGAAATCTCGTCTTGAGTCTATGCTTTTTTTTTTTTTTAAAGGCTTTTCTTTCTCTCACAGTTAACGTTAAGTCGTATGCACTATTAAAACAAACAAAATGTTTGTTTTGTTATGGACCTTTGGAGATCCTGGTGGAGTTCGACGAGAAGAAGTATTAAAGATATAGTGGTTCTGCTGATGTATTGCTTAGCTGCTTTAAACCAAAAGATTCAGCTACTCATTACATTAACTTAAACTGAATTAATTTATAAGTTAGAATATATTTGTACATTCTGACCATGTGTTTGTATGAGAAATTCTAAAAGGGTCTTGCAATATTATGACGAATCAAAACAAGACAAACACATAATGTGTACAACTAATGGGTTACTTAGCATTATTCTTCATTCAAAGCTGCTCTCTGTCTACTTTGAGGAGAGAGAGGACGGTACCTGCAGTGCTTCAGTCGGGACTGCATTTGCCTTACGCCATTTTGCATTGATATTTGAAAACGCAGTATGTTAGCTTGTACCATTCCTTTTTGCCATAGCGTGAAGTATGCTCGAATTGTTTTTCTTCTATAAGTTAGTAGAAGGCACTATTTGTGTATAAATTAATCTCAGAGGAACAATTCAAGTCAAGTCTGTTGTATGTAAATCATCTGGAAAAAAGGCTTTTTGGACAGATCTAGCTTTTTGGTCAAATGTTAAGTTATCAATTTTCAATAATAAAAACACTTCTTTTTCAACTTCAGGCACAGTGTCCACTGTTTGACCCATTAAATAGAAGATGTTGAGCAAGCTATTGCAGCTTTTTTTTTTTTTGCAGCCCCCCCAAAACATTTTTCCAACAGAGCCCCGCCCACTTTAAATCAGTCAGAAGAGCACAAAAAAAGAAAGAAACACCAACCTCAAATGTGAAATAACCAAACGTTTATGGGTTAAACTTTGGCAGAGTAAGAATCAGTTGAGAATATACATTTTCGGGGCCCTTTAACCCATTCAAATACGTAAGAATCTGAGTAAGTCTACTACAGTCCCTCATAAAACCTGAAGTTAAAATGCAATCAGTTGGTAATGAAAATGAATATGGCTATATTTTGGAGACCTGTAGGGTATGTACACTTTCTAATCACAAGGGGGCCACAGTGCAACATTATTGTTACATACAGTAAAGCCTTTCATAACTCACCCTTTACCCTCTGTACTTACTCAACCTCAACTTTTATTATGAAAACAAACATATCTTTGACTATTTATTTATTTATTTTTTACAATCAGACATTTCAAATACATAATGTCACAGAAAACAAATGAAATAGCAGGAAGGAGAATCCAGTGTTGTATGCTCCATCTTCTTCCATCAGAGGTCATCGTGCAGAAAGCATCATAACAAACTCTGTAGAGGAAGACAGAGACAGCAGTGGATCCACCGATAAGGACTAATGACACTATCATAAAAGGACAGCATGGGATGCAGCCACATCAATTTCAGCCCAAACTAACACAGCTCACGGTGTGTAATGTAATGACAAAATATTTTCATTATCATAGAGTGAATGACAAATTAAAGCAGCGGTGGTGTGATATGTCTAAGAAAAGTATACAGGAGCATTTAAGTTGAACATATATATATATATATATATATATATATATATATATATATATATATATATATATATATATATATATATGTTGTCTGCAGGTCTAGTTTTGCACAGCTATTAAACCCAGCCCTATATTGAAAAAGATACTGCCATTCTCCACCTCTGTTCATCTCTTCTTGTCTTCTCAGTAATCAGTTTGATTACCACTTGTTTCAGCTCGCTGTAGCCATTATTGCAGATTCACTTGTCAATCAAGACAGCTATAGCTGTGTCCTGTCAATGAAAACTACAGCTGCAGACAGCTTGAGGCAGGTTTTACTAAATCAATCATGGCTATCTTGCATTTCCCATTGTCCTCCTGAAGCAAGGGCGGACTGGCCATCTGGCATACCGGGCACTTTCCCGGTGGGCCGACGTGCTTTTTGGGCCGACCGCCGGTACTTTTTTTTTTTTTTTTGTCCGGCCCATAAAAGTGGTAGGCCTATATCGGCGGCCCATTGTTTTTTCAATTGACACCGGGCTGGCCCAAAACACTTTCGTCAAAAATATCACATAGAGGTTTTCTGTCCCTACACAAACACCCCCTACTTTCACAATAAAATGGACAACAAAAAAACGAGAAAAACGTCCCCGTGAACACGAATCAATAGATTAAATAACCTTAAATGACCATTTCACGAACTGCTGTGAGACTGGGTTGAAATGGACTAGTCCGTAACGGTGCGCGGCGCGAAAGATAAACACCTTATATATATATATATATATATATATATATATATATATATATATATATATATATATATATGTGTCAATGATAAACACAGTGCAGTGCCAGGAGAACTGCATGCAGTTTCAGTGTGCATCTGCCAGGCTAGAATAGTGATAGAGATCATGGAGAAGAAACACAAAGGAGGTGCAGAGAAGCTGCGTGAGAAAAAGAAACAGGCCCTTCAGGCAGACGCTGCCAAATGCCACATGTGTCAAATTGACAGACATGTTTTCGGCAGTAGCAGGACCTTCTTCAGCTCCCGTGGCTGAGAGTGGTGTCGGTGTCGGCGGCAGTGGCATGCACAGTGAGGAGGAGACTCAGGAGGAGAGGGACAGAGGGAGGGAGTGAGGGGAGAACCTGCGGTAAGCAGAACTCCCCTTAAAACACCTTGCCCCTTGATAAAACTGAGACAAAAACAAGTCGTGGACAAACTGTTGATGATAACACTACAACAATAAAAGAAGTAGGCATGCTACTGTATGATTGCATTAGTTTGGCTAAGTGCGCGTGTATCTGAGTCTTGACTGATGATTTTCTCACCGTTTTATTATTATTAGGCTGTATTAGCCTACCTTTCATTCAACAAACGTAGCCTATATCTTATTAATAAGCAAAACACCACCTTAAGGTTCATCAAACCTTAAGCTTGTGTTTGTGCATTTGTGTCCTTAAAGTAACCTATATAAACGTTGCACATCATGCAAACTTTCTTAACGAGAATTGTAGCTTTTCTATATTGTCTATTTGGCAGACAAAAACTCATGACAGGCCTCTTAAAATCAAAGCACAGGGCCTCTTCATTCGTGAAATAATGAAAAAAACATAAAACAATGAGGAGTATACCGTGTTAATGTATTAATAAATGGCATTTTTTTAAATATTTAATGTGTCAACTCTCACTGATTCTTGCTCATGGTGTTGGTAGTTTTAAGGAATAGGAGTTGGTATACATATTCAGGGGAGCGCAAGGACGGGTGGTATTTGTGATCTTATGTGGTGGGCCGGTCTGGCCCAAAATGCCAGGGCCGATTTTTGGTCCCAGTCCATCCCTGTCCTGAAGCAATTTACTCTGGAAGACTTCTGATTGTAGGTGTGGATCTATTGATTGACTGAGCACTAAAGCTTAATTCGAGATTAATCCACTAACATTATCTCTTGAGGTACTCCTCTAACCATATCTATAAGAAAGAAGTCAACTGAGGGTAACAGCAGCTCCTAGATGTCCTAACACATGAGTTTGACTTGTTACCTGAATATTGAGAATGATATTCACACTGCTGCTGTGGATGCTTGTTTTCCGCCAATGTGTGGCTAAGCTGGACAGATCTCAACTCAAACACTGCCCTAGGGGCTAATTGCTGATAATGAGGAGCACCTGCTTATTGATCCCTTCTGGGACTGACGCGCCTTTTCATATGTTCCCAATAACTGTAAATGATTGGATTGCTGAGACAAGACAAACAGGATCCCACCTCTAAGCCCTTTGTGTGCTGCAGCCTATAACAGCATGCATGTGTGGCTCATGGCGCCTACACAAGTGCACATTGATGTGTATGTATGTGTTCATGTATGTTTGTGTGTGTGTGTGTGTGTGTGTGTGTGTGTGTGTGTGTGTGTGTGTGTGTGTGTGTGTGTGTGTGTGTGTGTGATTGTGTCCCATTGAATTGTTTATTTGTTCGCAAGGTAAATATGGGTAATGGCATTTCTGCAAAGTCCTTGAGCTTACCAAGTGTGTGTTCTTTGTGTGACATGTGACAGGTGTCCAGGCATGTGTATCGATTGGCTTAATGCACTCTTGATTAGATTGGATTGGCCCTTCCAGCAAACCCACCTTGACTTAACCATCCCTCTTTTCCCATCTCACTCTTTTCCCGCCTGCATTATTACAAATTTTCTCCTTCTGTCTCCTTCGTCCTCAACCCATTCCAACAAGATTCATTGATCCCTTTGCTTTGTCCCTCCTGTACACCAGCGGTTACCAACCTTTTAAGTCTGATGTACTCCCACAGCCCTGTTAGATGAGCTAACCCATTCATCATCCATCATGTTCCAAATGTGTTATGAATTGATTTTGAACTGTTTCTGTACTGTATGTATGCTATTTAGTATTTAAAATAAATGATGGATTAGCAGAAAGCTAGATTTAACAATAATTTATCCATTCATTTTAGCAAACTATTTCAACTGTTTTTGCATTACCTTTAGCTAGGTCATACATTACCTTTAACTATTTCACATGTTCATCATTACTTATAGCTAACTACAATATTTTCTCAAACAAAGGCTGGTAAACAAATAATGGCCGGGGTCGTGGTCACCACAAACAAATACAGGCCTGGTGGAAAAACAAGGGTGGATAAACTCACTCCTCACTTTGTTGTTCTGTTTTACTCAAATAAAAAGTGTTTTGTCCTATTTCAGTCACTGTGGCTGCATGTGTGTTAATATCCCAGCAAAACTGAATTTTGTAGTAACGTAGTAAGCGCCACGGTAAGATGGCAGTAGATACAAAGTACTATATGGGAACCCTGCAAATGTTAACAATAAAAGCCTTGTTATGAAATGAATAGATTCTGTCTACTGAAATGTTACAAGGCTTTAATTTGAAACACATAGTGTTTGTGTGTATGTTGAAGTTTGTACTTGCAGTAACAATTTAACAGAGCAAACAGAGCAGGACAGAAAAGAAGGAAGCTTAATACTAAAATATGACCAAATATACTTATCAGAGGGAATTAGAAATAACCACCTATCTCTAATATAAGCCTACTTTAAATAAAGGTCTGGTACCCTATTGCATTTGAAGTAAATAAAGGCCTCGTCCACTTTTGAAAATGTACGGAATTTCAACTACTCCATTACTTTAATTATTTTATTTCAACCATTTTATTGATTTTTTTATTATTATTATCAAATCAGAAGTTAGTTGAACTTATATGTGGATTAAGTACCCCCTGGGCTACAAGTACCCTTGGTTAGGAATCAGTACACCACCCACCCCCTGTCTCAGTGTGTTATCATTGTGTTTTATTAATTGTTTTAATGTCCACTCACACCTTGACTGAAGTCTCTCCACTCCCCTCCAACACTCCCCCCCAAGTCCCAACTCTTCCCCCCCCGCTCACCATCAAAGTCAATGTTGCCGTCTTTGTTGAGGTCAATGTCGCTGAGGATCTCCTCCAGCTCGCCTTTCTTCAGCTTCTCCCCCAGGAGGGTCTTCGTGCCCTCCTTCAGCTCATCAAGCGTGATCTTTCCATCACCATCACAGTCAAACTGCGACATGTGTGGTTAGTGGAGAGCAATGAGGTGGGGACATGAACATGTAGAGAGTTAGGAGAGACAAATAAATAGATCACAGAGGATCAGAGATGACACACGGAATAGAGAAGGAAAGAACAAGATTAAATGTCTCTGTGCTAATAAGGAGGTTGGTTACAATATGATGTGATGAATAGGGCAGAAAAAATAAAGACAAGAGGCAAAAGATATCAAGAGACAGACACGATCATGTCATGCAAAAAAAAAGCTTCACATTTACTGTGTATAGTTACAACATGGCTGCATGAGGTCCCTGGGAGTCTAATAACAGCTTGAGTGTGCAGATGGGGCAATGCTGACTCATGAGGTGTTAGTACGGAAGTGAGAAAGACTTTTGAAGTGACCATGAGGGCAGAGTTTGGATGAGTTGAAAATGTATTCTCATGTGTCACAGAGTACACTATGCTCTGAATTTGTGGACGTTTTTGTTCAATAGTACTGTTGTTAGCTAATTCATTATTCCCCACAAATGGATTCAAACATCAGAACACATGAATTTCTAGGCCATTGACAGTACTAGCAGGAGCTTGATGATGACGCACGTGTGATTAAGAAACGACAGGCACAATGGTAAATGACTATGCAGCCTTGCACTCTCAAAATAGAGGACACATTTTAAAACCTTTTATACAGAGAAATGATGCTCTCAAGTAGTCCAACTGATTCAGAAGATTGGTTGGTTGAGATAGAAATTTGGTTACAAAGCTCACTGTTCAAGATCAGTAAAGGGTGGGTTATTTTATTGACACTACAAGCTTTATAGCTCCAATTATTTGTTACTTTTTAAGGTGTACATCCATACGCTGTGTGATATTTCCATATAGAAATCACATTTTTTATATTTTTTAAATATTGTTTTGCCGTCAATTAAATGACCCCGCTTTGCTTTTAATAGGAGCCAAAATGTAGTCAAACTAAATGCCTGGGGATATATTTATAATATAGATAAATTAATCCCAGTAGCATATTGTACTCTCTGTTATGTTTTCAGTTATGATCTTTGAGAGCACATTATCATGGTTGTCTGTTTTGCAGTTACCATTATAAACCTATCATGCTGTAAATGTTTTCAATGGATGAACCCAAGTGTGTGAAGCTGTGCTTATAAAATACCACAATCCCTTAATTTGTTTTTCTTGGTTGGAGACTATGTCACACCAGGGGTTGGCTTTGGGTGACAATCAATTCCGCATGTACAGTACCTGCCTCTGTATTGACGTCAAAGAGAGCAACCAACTCAATAGATATTTCTTTCAGACCAATGAACAAATTACAAATTAACAGGTGAGTCAAAGAGGTATGGAATATGGATGGTGACACTTTGGATGGCAGGGACCAGGCTTCATAAAAAATTTTCTTTCTGTATTCATAGCCAGCTATCCCTCTTCCCTCAGACTTGTTTACAAGTAAGAGCCATACACTTATGGTTCTCTCCAAGGAAAGGTCCTGTTGCACACTTCAAAGAACTGTCACAGTACCAGGACCCTTTCACTTGCTTGAAGTCAGAGTTCTTTAGAGTTCCTAGCCGGGGACCTCTTACCTGTTTGAAGGCACAGCGGAGTTCCTTCAGCCCAACCATATGAGCCGTCTCTGCCAGCATCCTAGGCCCCATTAACTCGCAGAAATCTTCAAAGTCTACATGACCACCCCCTGCAGAAAGACAGGACACACACACACACACACACACACACACACACACACACACACACACACACACACACACACACACACACACACACACACACACACACACACACACACACACACACACACACACACACACACACAGGTTGACTACCAAATGACAAGTGCCTCCCTGGAGTGTCTCTGACATATGGATTCATGCATTAAGCATTAAGGTGTCTGAAGATATTGGCGCATGCAGTATGTCTTTTGTGTAATTATCTGACTAGTGACAGTGGTGGAAGAAGCTTCAGATCCTAGACTTACAAACCTGCATTCATTGACTTTGTTGGGCCATTTGGGGCTGAACATGCTAAACACACAACATTGACACAGTGTATCACCTTGTAAAGTCATTATGGTGATAATGTTAGCAGATAGTTGTTTACTTTGTTTTCAATTTAGTACTGGACAGGTCATGCATAGTAGGTTTTAAGAGCCTTTTCAATGAAAAAAAAGTTGCTGTTTATGAGTGTGGTAAAGTAAAAAGTAAAGTAAACCAAAAGTCAAGTTAAGTTGCAGGCCATACAAAAAAACAATGAGCTGAAAGATGCTTAAACCCTCAGTCGAGCATGAGGGGGACTGCTGTGTTGTTGATAACTCTCTTTGAGCAACCCCTTTTTCAAATTTGGCTGCATGTAGTAATTGGATCCATTGTTAATATAAAAATATTGATTAAAGAAGTTTTAATTAAAAGCAACAGCACAATTCAGCAATTCAGTCCAGAAAAAAGTATGGAAGCATTAGGTGCAAAATGTATTGAAGTATCACAATTGTACATATACAACACACATACACTGTAAAAAGTACAATATCTCCCTCTAAAGTATATACTCAAAGTACAAATACCAGGACAAGTACTGTACCTCAATATTGTACTTAAATGCAGTACTTAAGTAAAGGTAGTACTAATGGACCTCCTGACTTAATACCAAGCTTCTGTGTGAAAAGTTTATGAACGTCCTCAGTGCACGGAGGCGATAACAATGCATCCATCTATCTACTCATTATGTTTCCGTCAACCCAGTTAGAACCAGTTTTGTTTTGTTTGATCCCCATGGTAATTATCAAAACAGACTGATAGAATGGGATGGCTCATGTTATTAGTTTGACAAAAGACAGGCTTATTTGATAGTGTAGACCAATAGACTCGGTCTGTTTTCATTAACTGGGCCTTTGGTGGATGTGAAAGACTATGTCAATAAAGCCATGCTGTTATTTTGTAGTTAAAAAATGTTATCAGGGCTCAGAGTTTCAGGACTGCTGAGGATGAAAATCAAACTATGGCACTATGGCTTGTAGGGAAAGCACTTTTAATGGTGTGTGTATATATATATATATATATATATATATATATATATATATATATATATATATATATATATATATATATATATATATATATCAAAACTAAAGGCTCAAACTATCATCAAGTTACAACAGCAGCTAAAGGATCCTAAAATAAAAGACCATTAATACTAGTTTTAATATGAATACGAGTTTGAAGTTGGCAAAGAATTTTCATACTTGCCCCAAGGTACGGCATATACACGGATATTTTTTTTTGGCTTTACCCTTGTGGAGCAGCAGTCTGTAGAGGATTCCTGACACCGCCTTCAAGAATTGGGCCTTAAGTGGGTCAGTTTATAATCATGGAGTGGAAAAGTTCTCTCAAAAGTCTTATGAAATTATTATTATTTTTGAATTGATAGTGCAACGCTAGTTATATAAAAAGACTGAATTTCATGGTATTAATGGCTCTGTAGGGATTACGCTACAGAGATTAAGCGTGGGATGTCTGAAGCTCATTCTACCTTATGGGTCAAATTAAGGCATCAATGAACAGATGAATAATTCATATTACACAGTATGCAACATAGCAGAAAATATAAAATGTAGTCACGACCAGCAAAGCCCTGATGTTGTGAATATTTCTCTTATAGTGTCCCTAAAAAAGAAATACTTTTCTAGACAAACATCACATATTGTTTCTGCTTGTTTCACTCATACATAGAAGGTCTAGTGTGTAAAGCTTATAATCAAATCCGAGATGCCAATTTTATGGCTGCAACATTAAATCAATTGGTGAAGTGGCAATGAAAGATGATTTTAGACACGTTCTCCCTGTAATTCAACATGATGTACAGTATTGTATTTATGGTCTGTAACGCTCCTTTTTTTTGCTATCTGATGTTGCATATCAGATAGGGATATTAATGTGAGGTTAATGCAGCGGTGGCTCTCTCATGCTGTTGTCATTCTAACCATCTATAATAAGGAAATTATTTACACGTGGGACACGGCAGGTGAAGCAAATTAACTAGTTGGCAGGACAGAAGCCAGCTGCACGCTTGTCCATGAGGATCAAAGCTGAGAAACACTGCTTTACTGTATCCAATGTGATGCGACTGTGTTTTGACCAAACAATTACAGTGTCACTGTGTTCAATATTTTTCTCATTGTCAATGTTATTGTCTTCGGGGCTCAATGCTACCTTACATTTTTGAGTAAATTGATCCTGAAGCAGGCACATACATATACATACATATAGACGTCTCAATATATCAAAACGCCTATTAGTTATTTTTTACTAGTACAGGCCTTTACAAAAATAAATAATTGAGATAATTTACTTCTCACTAATGGTATCTGGCCATGTTTCATTTTTATGCATAACGTAGCGAGCTACATGGAAGAAGTCAAAGAGCCAGCGATATAGAACTCTGTGGACATTTATTCAACCACTACACACCCTCGATACACAGAGGTCATCAACCTACCCCAGTGTTTCAGTCATGGTAACCCAACAAATGTAAATAAACATGAACACATTATCAAGACTTAAACCTAGGTAACGTAAATGCATAACAAAAACACTAACAGAACATAATTTTCCCACTTAAACTAAACACTTAAACAACACTAATACCCTAGTCCCATGATGCTTTGCACTGCCATGCAGAACAGTTAACAGAACGGCATCCTGCCGGCCGTTACAATACATTTTATCTAGCCTATGTCTAATATTTTTGTCTCCAAAACAATGGTTGTGTTTACAGCATCGAAAAAGACAACAGCAACATCCCTTTCCAAAAGCAATGTCTCAGTAGAAAATTGAGCAAATAGGGCAAAAAAGATGAAAAAGCTAGATACCATTAGAGATAAGTATGAAAGTATTTTGTTGAAATCATCCTTTAAAACGTAAGTCCAACTAAAATCACACAATAACCACCAAACAATATGACAATGAGTTTTTTTGAATATGTCGTTAATTGTTTGTTATTATTAAAAGGAAGAAAAAAGGTCTTTGTGGAAATATCAGAAATGCTCCTTTTCATCTCAGCCGTGGAGGGGCGGATCCCTTCCTGTGTTTGATTGACAGCAGCTGACAAGATGAACTCTGCAGCAGGGGACAAACTAAACAAAGTTGGTAATACGTGGATTGCCAGACCTCCAGATCTCCACAGCGACACGTTACACGTCATGGGCAGATAGTGTTTTTTTAAGCAATGACATTGAAGAGTCAGGACCACACAAGCATCTAAAATGAACCGAAATGACATTTACAGGTAAGTTTATATGCTGCAGCTGAGCAGCTAATTAGCAGCTAGCAACTTAGCCTGCAAACTGATGTTGGCAGTGCACTTTGTTTGTTTGGTCCCTCATTCAACAAACTAAAGTGCAGAACAAGACGTGTGTTCATGTTTGTAAGATGGAAAAGAAGGAGACTTCAGAAGGAAAGCTAATGTAGTTGTTCAAAGTGGCTCTTGTGTTGTGTAGCAGGCTGCTTTTGTTGTCAAAGGAGAACACAAAGGAGGATACCAAACGTGATGTACATCAGATATAGTGTGCTGCAGCAGACAAAAACATATAGGCTACTTGAAATGTAATTTCAGTTGGACTTTTAGAGCAGGCTGGAAAACAGTGTTTCACTGCCCCCTTTGGTTGAAAGTTTGAAGTCTGTATTTCACCCCTGACTACACCAGAGTCACTAGGTGCATCTCACTTCCCTTAATTGATAGCTCCTCTGTCCTTGTCCTCGGTACCCTGGAAATCCAGAGTTCTTGCGAGAGCACAATTTGAATTTGCTCAGCAAGTCACTCTGGCATTCAGTAATGATGCTCATTAACTATGCCCTTGTAGCCGAGCTGCACCAATCACATCGGTGTATCTGATATAGGCGGGCTAGAGGCGAGCTAAACAGATGACGACAGCGCTGTGACGTCAAAGTCATTAGTAAACATTACAAGATGGCTACGGATGAACACCAGTTGTTTGAAACGGCTTTGGCCGCTACAATTAACAAGTTAGACTTGGCTTTTTATCTAAAAGAGGAACAGAAGATGGCACTCGAATCGTTCCTTTGCAAGAAGGACGTTTTTGCTGTTTTGCCGACCGGCTATGGCAAGAGTTTAATCTACCAGTTAGCTCCGCTGGTAGCTAAGCGTATGGGGCTTAGCGAAAACCCACTGGTGGTTGTGGGTTCTGATTGGTCATAGTGTTATCCAATTGCGTGCAGTGAGATTTTCAAATGCCTCCCCTCGAGTTGGGCCTTTTTCATTACTCGTTGCCAGACCCTTAATCTTTCGAATTTGGGTATAGATTTCCAGGCTAGGTCCTAGGCTGAACCAGAAGTTGTTCTGTCCCTCCTTCGTGAAGGCCGTCTCAAAGCTATTATATTTTGGCGTGAGCATCGAGGAGGGATCACCGAGGAGTTATAAGCGAGGATACACAAGAGCAGCCTTCCCAAAAGCTGTGCAGCTGAAAGGGTTGCTAACTCCGCCCATTAGGGCTGGGTACCAGTTCAAAACTTTTTAGGCACCGACCGAATCGCCTCTAAAGTATCAAAAAATGCCTCTTCATTCAATACCCAATTTTAATACCTAGTTAATCTCATCAGCGTCAGGTAAATCTCATCAGCGTCAGTGAGCCAATCAGCATGCTTCTACCAACATCTAATATGTCTGTGATTGGCTGCCTAAGGTTACACGTCGTAGGGAAAAACTCTGTTACTCAGAGACGGCTCACGTAATAGGAGCTGAAAAATACATAAAATTTGTGTCATCATGTTATGTTATTTTTTTATGAAATTGGTATCGAAAAAAGTATCGTTAAGGAACTGGTATCGAAGTCACGGTATTGGTAGTGTTATCGGTATAGAATTTTTTTTAACGATACCCAACTCTACCGCCCCCATACAGCTGACGAATTCATGTGACGCTTCAGAGGAAAGAAGTCTCATCCCTCTAAAACGCACATCTCGTTTTCCTCTCCTCCACGAGGACGGGAGGAAGTGGAGGAAGTGGAAGAGCCGGGGATGCAATTTAAGGGAAGTTAGAGGTACGATGTATGTATTGTGGGTGTAATCAGAGGTGTGCTCTGTTTCACCTGTAACCACACCAAACAGTAATGTCATGATGTACAGTTACAGGATAATTGTAAATGCTGAAACGTGGTGTAGCAGAAATAGAGAGCAGTCCTTAATGAATAGACTTCACAGCAATATCTGTGTAAAATTTGCAAACATTAGTTAACATAAGCCTCTTAAGCTACAGATCATATCAGGCTAAGTACTGTAAGCCTGTAGCAGGTTGTAGTGGAATTGATCAAGGGTGCAACGTATTGTATATGCATCCAACTACTCATTTGTAAGGGACTGCTCGTTATTTATTTCAGGGCCCACCGGAGGAGTTTTGGGATCTTTAGTCAAAATAGACCTGACCCTCCCTTTACCAGCAATACATTTTGGATGACCCTCCAAAATGATATGGAAAAAAGGGATGACCCTCCCCAACAATGTATTGATGCCTTCTGTACTGGTTTGTGCTTGGCAAAGACATACAGATAGCCATTGTTTTTTTTACAGCAATGACATACGTGACTAAACCTTACGCATCACACTCCTCTGTTATGGTGTGGTGGCCATTTCAGTAGATTTACTCATTAACATTGTTGTGGAAACACAATAAGCATTACTGCATTACTTCAAATACTAAGTTACTCATCTGGTAAACTAGTATTCACATGAAATAAAACAATAAAACATTGAGACCATTCAGCAAAGCACACTGGGTAATAACAAATTCAACACTGGTTGCTATGGACTTGTCACTAGGCTTCCTCAGTCAAGCTGCCAAAGCTGAACATTATCGACAACTCCATTTCTCAGACGAGTGTCAATTTGGGAGCTTGCATGCTACCACTCCTTCATTCTCAAATGCCTTGAAAAGGCTGTCGTTTATATATATATATATATATATATATATATATATATATATATATATAATATCACCGGGACCGAAAGGATATTTGAGTCGGGTATGGCTGCAGCCTGGAGACCTCCCGTCTTATGCCCTCCCAGCTTGGTGCAGTCCGCAAGCTTTGACTTTTCAAAATAAAAGCTTGCGTCTGGTCAGTTATGTTTTCGTACGGTGTTTTGGATGTTTTTGAACTAAACAGTACGGCAATCATGCTAATGAATAAACTTATTTTTTCATCAGATGTCTTTAGTTACAACACGATGGAGCTAGCAAAGCAGTTTTGTGTTTATATGTCCGAGCGGGATTTATTCAGTTTGGGAAATCCCACGGTCTCTAAAGCTACAGTTCAAATTGTCTGGCTGACTAAATAGGGAGGGACCCATTGAGACTGAGAGAGCTACATGGAGCTACATGGATAAATATGCACCAAAGAAGCCCCTTTGAAATGTTGCTGTTCTCATGAATACAAAAGTTAGGTGACCCTCCCCCCTAGACTAAAAAAAATTGGATGACCCTCCCCTTTTGCTGCCAACAAGATCACCTACTTAGGATATTACAAAACATCACACCTACTGTATAGTGTGCTCCATGTGTCTAATGGTGTGTGTCCATTGTCAGTGTCATTTCAACGCTTCCCATTCATTTCTATGGGAGCAGCCGTACAATGCATTCTTGTAGCTTGGAGAAGCAGGGCGTTGAGACGCCCGCTCCTCATTTGCATAAAGTTGAATCCAGCCAACTTTATGCAAATGAGAAGCTCAACGCCTCTCAAAAGCTGACGAAAATCTTTTAAACAGACCGTTGCCGATCTGACATGAAGACACATTCAGCAACTGCATAGACTTAAAATGTTTTCAGAAACACGTTTCGGTGGACTAATTTCGGAAAATAAGCGATCGTATTTCGAACGAGCTGCCATTATGGTCGGTTTTGAAATCCCGGAGGAGCCAGACCCACATGACTCGTTCGTCCAATCAGCTGCAGCCATTGCGGAAGGAGGGTGTAGAATGTTTTCTTTGCTTGTCAGTGGTCATTTAAGAGAAACTGGTGGCAAGCGCACTACCGCGCAATGCTATGAATCTGTGAAAACAACGCATATATGGACACGTAACTTAAGTCCTGTGTGTCCATTGAAGGTGTACTGTGAAGTCTTGGTTGATGCTCATACTAGTTAGATTTTCAGGCCTGGCTCTGATACTAGGTAGGTGTTACAGAAGCTGGCTCTGCAGGCTTATGGCAAAAATCAATGCAGTAATGAATCACCTTAAACTTCAAACACTCACCACTCACAGGTCTATACTTTATCACGCAGTAAAGACAGCAAAGAGAAACACACCCTCATTAAGAGCAGAGAGAGGAAAGTTAGATCTCAACTAAACACACACTTCTCCATGCAGACTCACATTTGTACACCCCTGCACCTGCTGTGTGAGGGCCATTAATCAGTCTGCTAAAATGTCTCGAAAGTCCCCAACTTCAAAGACAGTCATCAGTTCCTCACGGACTCATAGGAAAGCATGTGCTCATATACAAGCACACGTGTTTGTGCAACAGACACATTACTCAGGCATTCACACCTACTCACTTCAGAAAGACCCATCAATCATGCACGCAGCACACATGCTTTAACCACTCAGGAAGAAACGAAAACACACACACACACACACACACACACACACACACACACACACACACACACACACACACACACACACACAACCAGATGGATAAATACACACATTTCATCTTGATTTGCTGGATGATCTCGATGAGCTCCATCTCTGTAGGCATGTAGCCCATGGTCCTCATGCAGTCTGCGATGTCTTTGTAATGAATGAAGCCATCCGCGTCGTAGTCAAATTCCTTGAAGGCCTCCTGGAGCTCTGACAAACAAATTTTATAGGGTAAAATATTTTCCGAAGAGCCAAACTCACACAAATACATACAAAGTGTGTGCACAGATAGTTACACTTTGAACGAAGTTTTATAAGTGAAGCACTTTAAATTACCTTGTTGCTGAAATCTGCTATCTAAATAAACTTGCCTTATCTGTAAAGTTTTGTCTCCACCAGACAGAACTACACCCAGCTCTCAAGAACAGCAAGTTATGTTGTTTTTAATTGATTTTGTAGCTCTTGAGTCATTGGCAAACATTTCACGTCAGTCTGAGAAACCTTCAATCTCTTACATGAATCATGAAGAGAAGCACAAAATCAATGTGATTTGATAAAGCTATGCATTGACTATATAATAATTTATCATGTGTTTGCATCGTAATTACACCAACAATATCTTACCGTCTAACTCCTCTGGCATTAGCTCTCTCTCCTGTGGAGCAGAGAAGAAAAGAAAAAGACAGTCGAAATAATTACAAGACAGCATCGGAGGACGGAATGTAAACGCAGGGGGCTCAAAAATGGCAAATTCTCCTGAGAAATATCCCAGTGATAATCTGTTTTTGACTACCAAATTAGAATAACATGCATATCATGTCAACACTGCTGCATGCTGACAGTAACCTCTAATGGGATTTCACCCTGTGACATGTCTTTCTAATTTGCAAAAATGACACACCACCACCACATACTCCTACGTCCACACACACACACACACACACACACACACACACACACACACACACACACACACACACACACACACACTCTACATCTACAGCGTCCTTAGGGACATGCAGCATAAACTCAAGTCTGTGTGCATACAAATACACACCCACGCACAACCATGTGACAGTTCAAACCTCGCACTATCGCAAAGAAACAAATACATGTAAACAAAGACACAGATACACACACGTATACACTTGTGTACACAGACACAAGACATATAATTTGCATAAATCCTTGTGTGCAACATTCAG
Source organism: Sander vitreus (assembly GCF_031162955.1). Taxonomy (NCBI): domain Eukaryota; kingdom Metazoa; phylum Chordata; class Actinopteri; order Perciformes; family Percidae; genus Sander; species Sander vitreus. The sequence continues at coordinate 20,348,971 of NC_135856.1, read as the reverse complement.
TATTCTCAGCCTTGTTTTGACATTTGCTCAGGGTGATTTCTCCCTCTCTTTCTCTCCTCTTTGTATGTGTTTGCACTGCAGGGAAGTTGAGGCAGACCTAGGAGCAAAATCTCCACATAGATACTCACCAAGAGTAATGGATCGCAGTGAAATGTAGGTGTGCTAAGGGCTTTAAATAGCAATATGTTAATACATTCCAGTGGTTGCAGACTGACAATTTCATTATTACACATTATAATTCCATGACCAAAGTTACAATATTGCACAATTTCGTATCCTCAGATAAACTTGAAATTTTAGTTTAAAAAGGTATGTTGGGCATAAATGTGCTCATACAGTATTTTAACAAAAACATCACGTGTCAGTCCTTGAAACTATGTTCTCTAATAATTAGTGTATTTGTAAACATGCACTGACTTGAATTTACATATTTAAAGCTTCGAAATTGAAAGATCATTGTGGACATGAACTCATTCAATTAATCATGCTTAAATAATGCTTGTGCCAACAGCATCTTGACTGTAGGGCTTGCTAACAATGTGCAACTCTTCTACTGAAGCATCACATCCACAGGGGAAGCAAGAAATATGCAAACTCGGTCATCTTCGTATAGAGCAACCGAGTCTTGACATATGGAGATATCGCTTAGCACAAAGTCTGCACAAGCCTGAGGATATCATATAAGTTCAAAGAAACAAGGCCGACATACAAGCTTATAAAAGCCCTGATAATTGTGAGCACAAATTTGCTGTGGGCTTGTTTTTCCTCACTTTCATGCAGTAAGAAAACGTATTGAGGCTGAATAGAACTACGAGATAAAGACACACAATGTGGAAGTAATACATTATACAGTATGTATCAATGCACATTAATGGCATTTCTTTTATGTCAGACCACTGTACTGTTCCACTGTATTTCAGAGGGACATTTTGCACTTTTTACCACATTTATCTGATTTCCAACTACATGAAAGGTTTTACATGAAAAACCTGAGAAATATCTTGCATTGTTAGAGTATCATTTGAAGGCGCTGGACAGCCTTGAATGTTGAAATAGTTTGAATGCATCAGCTGCAAGTGCTTTACCTTTGATCCTTAAGTCCATTTAATGCTAATGCTCACCTTCTACGCTTTGTCATTTTTACATAGGACCTTTTTTGCTTTTTATAGTGTCTAATTCTATAACTGTATTGCTATACAGCCTTCAGTTGTTTTTTTACTGCTAAAAAGTGAGAGATACAGAGCAGCAGTGCAACTGAAATGCAAAGAGAAGTGCAATATATTCCTCTTTAATACATGTTGGCACTCAGGGTGTCTAATACATAAATCACGCAAGGTCATCCTGCTCAAGTGCACAATAGCTTCAGGAAAAAGAGAGGCCCCCATAGTTTATTTGGAAGTTGCTCCACATGGCAGGGGTTCAAATGATTATTCACTGTATAATATTGCCAACAGAGTCGAAAGACAAATGCAATGCCAAAATGCAGTTGCATCAAGAGTTCTCACTACACATGTACTTTGCCTCAAATACTAACACAGTTTATATAAACCTCTTAAGTTTTAATATTATTTTTGATACTGCAGCATATAAAACCTCTATTACCCAGAATCCAACAGTGCTGCTGTTTACCCTGCACATCCTCCAGCCTACAAGGGCATATTAGGATAGCAAGGTCAATGCATTAATTGGATTTTTTTTCATCCAAAAAGGATTAGACGGCAATGCTCGATTCATCCGTCAGAACGAGCCCATTAACAGTTAATTGCATTCTGTCTGCCTTCACATGGTCCATCGAGCAGCCCACTGCTTTGTAAGCATTACGAATGGACACATACTGTAAGAGGTATGTGACAAATACATATGGTACTCAGGTGGAAAATACACTTAAGAACACAGTTACAGTACGTACATATGATGCTTATTGATAGGTATGGTTGATTTTGCTTTACATTGCCGTCCTCCGCTGTGGCTCTGACATGTAAATGCATAATTTGTTTATCTTTAGCTATTTGTCTCTTCAGGCTCCTTCTTCAGTTGGATCTAATGAGGGCTGACAGTGAACCTTGCTATAGGGGTTATTAATAAAGGCAGGGATTAGGCCTGCTGAGGGATGGATGGTCTCCCTGCCTCAGTGTCAGGGCAGCAACCAAAACAGTGTGTCCTCTGTCCTGTGGATACGATGCAGACCTCTCTACCTGGCTACTAGTAAATTCAAACCCGGGACTGTCAAAGTAAAACAAGGTACAGTAGATCAGTTGTGGCAGTTGAGGTAGTAACTCAGAGAAGGATGTGGAAGTGGAGTCCACAGTAGCCCAAGGTCACTGTGAAATGGTTTTCATTTCACATCAATTGCTTTAAAACCATGAAACGCTCCCATTAGTTATTAAGAAATCTAGTTCTGAAACATCATTAAACGTTCATCGGCACACAAGTCCCCTTGGCGTAGGTTTCTATTATGTTATCTTTCACAATAAATCCCTCCTGTGATAAAGGCATTTCTGGAAAAGCCTTTGGCTCTGCTTTGTAATAAGGTCTCACCAGGGTCCCATACGGTTCCAGGGTTAAAAGGATCTTTTATGAATTTCATCCTACAAAATAATAATAATACCACTACTACTACTACAAATATAATAATACTTATTATTATAATACCCCAAATAGTTTTAGAACTAAGCATTAAAACACAAATTAGGGACCACAACAAAATAGAAGGAATAGACCCTTGATCTGAATAATGAGCCTCTATTAAAATAAAATATATTTTTCATGGAGTGGGGCACAAATAAAGGCAAATGCCATGAAAATCTTTAAAATTATATATATTCTTCTAATGGAATAACTACTTAAAACATGTATGCTGAGTGCTGCCTTTAAATTCACACATGATGTTTGATGAAAAGCCGAATGATTTGCACATATACTGTATGTATAAACACAGTGTTATACAGACAGTCCTTGTCAAATCTACCAACTACCACAAATCTACATTGTTGCCAAGGGAACATTTACTTTGCTTCGCGTAATTTATTTTCCTAGCCTGACTGGCCATAATGGACAACCCTGTCTCCTAGAAATGACATTACTATACAACTAATTTGCAACAGCAAATATGTTTTGCTGGCCGGATTTATGCCGGCAATATGTTTTGTCACCATAACGTAATTGGGAAATCAATTTAAATCGATATAAACTTATTTTCTAGGAGACAGGGTTGTAATGGAGCGTAGCGTTAGATCAGAGCACTGCAGTAGGGCTAAATGATAAAATGCATTTGCAATAAAATCGCTATATGTTAAAATGAGATTTTCTAACCACAAAGGGTGCAATTAAATTCTGACACCTACCCTGCTAACGTTGCTACCTCACAGTGCAACACCACTAACCTGTATCTAAAAAATACCACAAAGTCACGTACGATAGTTGCATGGCTAAAATGCAGAACGCCAGTATGCGAAATACCACCCAACAGCGATCACTGACAATGTTTGAAAGCGTTGTCGCTGCGCATTTTAACGGGGGAAACCAATCTCGATGGGGGAACAGACTTCGATACAGTGGTGATAATGTGGAAATTACTCAAGCAGTAACAGAGTTTATCGCGGAAGATATGATGCACCTCAGTACAGTGACCAAGCCTGGGCTCACGGCTTAAATGTGAATATTTTTTTGTTTCTTCACTCCTCTGACAGTAAACTGAATATATATTTTGTGGACAAAACAAGACGTAAGGACGTCATCTTGGGCTTTGGAAAACACTGATCAACATGTTTCACAATTTTTTGACATTTCATAGACCAAACAACCAATCGATTAATCGAGAAAATAATCAACAGATTAACAGACAATGAAAATAGTTGCAGCCCTATTCCAAAAACAAATCTTTATTTTCTATATTACAGTTAAACATATACAAATGGTGCTCTCTATATAAATCAACCAATGATTTTAACAGAAATGGAGAAGGTGCCATTGAGCTGGATCATTTCATTGGCTCATTTCCAGTTGTAATTTTCCCAAATATTCACTAATGTCCTGCAGCAATCTGGGATCAGTGTATCAGGCATGAACGGAGCCAATGCTTCACTTGAACCAGCCAGGGCATTAATTGAAACCAAGCCAGTGTCCAGGAGGATACGGTAACTCCCATCAATCATGATCTGATCACTTCATTTTTGATTGAATAGAGGGTGGGTAGTATTATTGACTTTCCACCAACCCTAGCCCTATTCTATATCAGCAATTACTGCTTTGTAAACAGGGTGTTCATTTTTGGATAGTCATGATTCACTGCATAACAGCTACAACCAGTGTTTATATTTTCAATCGAAAGTTACCACTTATAATCAAATGGACACATGGATCCATTTTCCTACTACATTCTGTGTACCTTTTGAAGTTATTGTGTTATTTCTCTCAGCTATGGTCCAGTCTATAAACCTCCACGTTATCAACCCTTCTTTGCCAGTCTCTTCCAACTATCTCTATCTCTAACTCTCTCCTCATGGAGGATGGAGACCCAAATGTACAAATGTTCTTTTCACAGTTTTTATTTTGGCAGTTTCTATTATCGGCTGTTGGTTTAGTCTGAATGAATGGACAGCTAATCACATAACTTGTTTGTGTTGATTGCCAGAGAGGTGTTGTTATGAAAAGTGCCATTGTAAAATATAAAAACTGCTGGAATGAAATGAAAAATATTGGTATTTTTCATGGTTATGTTCTATATTTTGTCTGTAGTCAAGGGAAGTTTCTTAGGAGCAGGTGTGTCAGGAAACAGTTTACATGACGTTGACATGTATGTAGTTTAGGCCTGTGACATCATTAGCCTAATTGATGCAACTGCGTAATCAGTTGGCACACCTGTTATTTATTAGATGCTGTTCCTGACACATCTACCTGCTCCTGATGATGGTTATTGGAGTATCCTGACTTAGAAACCATATTTGACAACAGGCATTTAAGTATGGGTAGTAATAGGCTGCTGAACTGACCTGTCCAAAGAGTTTATTGAGGTAGGAAATGTAGGCAACGGCCACCGCTGAGCTGTTGCTGAGGCTCCTTTTACTGTGCAGACTTTCCTCCTCCTCACCAGAGCCCTTCCCCTGGGCCGAGGGGGACTTTGACTTTGAGCTGTAAAGTAGCATTTGTGTGCCAAGTGTTGAGTCATCATCAAAACCAGGCCTATAATTTACCCTCCTAACTTACTTTAACAAACACACTTAATTGCCTTTCAGGTGATCCATAGCATCCTTTTAAAATAATTGCTCAACGTGACTGAAAACTATTTAAAAAGGTCAGCAGTCCAATCACCTGACATTAGTACTTACGTCAGTCACTTAAAAAGCAAGGAAGGAAGTGTTTCTTAGGAGAACAAGTTTGAAATTCTGAAGGCCTGTTTTGCAGCTGACGTACCAATAATTGGGTGCACAAATCAACACAACCCACTCCCCTTGTGCAAATTAACGTTGATTAGAAACAGAGAATGATAATAACCAGAATTTCTTGGAGAGGCTGAGCTGAAGAGCCTTGTTTTTGAATCTCCCAGAAGCAGGCGTTCTGCCAGCGGCTGCTCCCCTCCCCACTCGTGGAGACATGCTAGGAGAGAAAGAAGCCTTAATCAATTCAAAGTGCCCTAAATGTCTCGTAATTAATATGAATACTCTTAAAAAGATTTCTTATAACAGACAATAAAAATCAATACTGCACTTTGTGGCTAGTCTTATGGATGGACCCTCCTGTTGAGAAAGTCAGGATGGATTCAGACTGCTGATAGACAGCGGCAGCAGTGGGAGATAATTGTTTACATTTTTGGAAGTTTCATGGACTGTATCACCCAAACATTTAAAAATCTTTCCCAAGCTAGCTAGACCATTTCTCTTGACGAACTGCTCACTCGTTACTGTATACAAAATAAATGTGGGGATAGGTCTCTTGTTTATGTTGAAGCCCCAAATTGTGATTAAGACTGATGTATTGTTTCAATTAAAAATCTTTCGAGGTACAGGATTAACGCTCACAACCTCACCTCTTGACTTAGCTTTTAATTCAATTCTGAATTTGACTTTATAAATGTATTTGTTCCGTATTCATTTCCTCCACCAGTTTTAGTTAGATCTCACTGACCTGGCAGCAGATGATGGTCTACTTTCTGGTCCTCCCTTTGCACTTTTCACCGACATGCTTGATGGAAGAAAAAGATACATTTGGAAAGGGATGTGAGCATGGGGAAAAGACTAGAAATCTCCTGAAACAGTGAAAAGAGTAGAGACAGATTCTAAAAATCTATATATGCATTTTTGAGCTCTGTTTTTTTTTTTTTTTTTTCTTTCCACCAACTCCTGAGAGGCTTTTTAGTTTGGTAAAGTCTCCACTATGTTCACCAGCAAGTTGCCAATTTGGTGTATCTGTCATTCGATGCTGGGCAGGTTGTGTACAGTGACTTTATCAGAGCTTTTTTACTAAAAACAGCTACTTAGGAAACAAGGTTGATGGGACTGAACCATAACGGTACATTTGGGGACTGTAAAACCAAAACAATTAACTTAAAGACGCTAAAACGCTCTGTCAAGTTGAGATCAATTAGTCATTTAATTCATTGTTCATATAAAAATATTGCATAGAGCAGCTTTAAAAATGTCATGATTTGTTAGAATTCCACAAAATCTTCACACTGGGTGCTGTTTAAACTATGACTACTACATCTTGAAGGAGGAGGAGGAGGAATCACGCCATCCAATTTAGAGACTGATTAAATCGGACAAGAGTACACACACCCAAACAGTAAAAACCATACATAAAGAGTTAGAGTGGGTGGAAAGCTTAATGAGATATATTGATAAAGAATCAAATGTGTGGAGTGGAAGAATTGTGTTGAAAAGTCGAAAGACGGAGTGTGAGAATGAGGACGATGTAGAAGAGAAAGATGAAGAAAAATGGGAATGAATGACAACCACATATGTAGGACATGCAGAGGAAGAGGTGAAGAGACTTATGGTTGTCTCGCTTTGAGAGGCAGATTAATGTTCTGTCATGGACCTCTGCGGTTCTGGCTATCAACTCCTGATGATGAACGGCCATACTCTGCAGTGATGCGCTATAAACATAACGCCTCACTCCGCCATCTCGCATGCCGCGAAGATGGATACCCAAGATCTGCGGTTGGTACTTGGGGACATGTAGACCATGAGGGCCGTAATGAAAAGAGACACCAAGACCAGCCAGTCCTCTAAATTACACTCGTCCGTTCAATGTGCCTCTGCCGAAAGAGCCGCATTCCTAACTCCCACGGGGTCGGACAAAACGTGCCATGACTAAGTAGTGATTGCCTGTCTGTCACGCTTTCACACAATCGGTGTGCATGTGATACAGGCTGATGGCACCACGCTTAGAACATGTTTAGCTGAAGGGAAGGGAATTGTGTGTGACGAATTTTCATGTCACACATGATTCACATGATAACAGTCGTGAAATTCTTTGAAAAGTGGACAGTATTTATATTACTTTATATACTATGTGTGCACATACAGTAGTATGGTTTATTTATGTAAATATGCAGCAGATGGTAAATTTAGCTTTGCATGAAAGATAAGTTCATAATTTTTATATTTTGCCCATGTATTTGCATGTACACACACACACACACACAACACACACACACACACACACACACACACACACACACACACACACACACACACACACACACACACACACACATGCACACTGTATCTTCCACTCCCCTAAACATTCAGGTTGCACATGTGGATAAGCAAGATATCTAGACTTTCTATAGCAGTGGTCTGACATTGTTTGTCTGAAGAATTGCTCTCATCTTCAGTGAGCACAACTCCCATCAGAGTAAACAAACACACCCACACCCCCCAACACACACAGCGTTTCACTACACAAGCCGCTGAACAGCACCGTGTGTCTGCAGCTCTCCTCCCTAAGTGGCCAATTGCTGTCAATCACAGAGCCGACACAAGCAATTTTAGATCCTAATCACGCTAATTGAAGTAATGAAATGAAGGGCCAGGTGGACCGGGCTAAAACAAACACAACAACACAGCTGATGATGGAGAGCGGGCTGCGATGTTGTTGTTGGAGTTGAATCGGTCTGGCTGTAGCGTTAAGGGTTAAACACCAAATGGATATTCTAAATATATTTCACAAGAGCCACTAGAGTGAAGGGCACCGAGATGAATTGTATGTCATACAAAGAAGGCCCACATACAATAAACACACAGAGACACAAAACAGAAAGAAATAGAAAGCACTCCTAGAGGCCATTACTCCACCAAGGCTGCACAATATTTTTCATCAAGAGAAAATATTTTTCTGTTAGTGGATGTGACAGAAAATCTTGTTTGGGAATATTATAAGGCTTTGCACAAGGATGCATTGGGCAAAATTTCAAGTGAGTCACTCTCATTTCCCATACCCATTCATATAGATCATGTTACTGTAGCGTCACATATAGTATGAATGTTAGTTAATTTAGCTGCATCACTGAGTTGATGTGTGAAGATTTTGTTACAAATGCATTACGCCCAAAATAATTTCAAGTTCTTCAAACTAAAAGACAAAATGCTTTGTTTTTCATTGTTTTCAAGAGACACATATGAATGTTTTCTGATCTGACAACTCGATCATCAGGACAACAGTTAATTTGTGTGTTCCTGATCTGTTCTGCCACCTCTATGGTTAAAGTTTGGTTATGGTTAGGCACGGAAACTATGAGGTTAAAGTTAGGGCTCTCATGCTTCTTCCACCTTTGCTCCTAACAGACAAGAGCCAGAATTCAAACAGCCACTAGAGTTATTCGTCCAGAAAACAAAAACATAGGTTGTGTTAGACATTTTGAAGAAACTACATTTGCTGTTGAGGACAGTGTAAAAAATGTGGCAACCAGTTATTGGACAAAATGTGTGATATATCAAAAACAAATTAATAACAATAATTAAGGAACAACAATTTTGGGCTGATCCAAAAATGTGCCAAATCTGGTGAAGACTGGAGGACATTAGAGGAGGGTGAAAAAAGAGCACTTCACCGATTTAGCATTGCACTCCCATAAAATATAAAATTGTTGAAAATAAAGGATCAAATTCCCTGCAGCAGAATTTAGAGATATCATCTGTTTTATTCCACCCGTTCTTCTTCCTTGTCAAAATCTGTGCCTACATTACCCACAATGCAATTCAACCACCGATAGTTCGATCAAGCAGCTAGTGTAGGCTTTATCCGCTCACCTCGAGCAGAGATGAGTAGCGGGCTACAGAGGTCTGGTAAGGTCACTTTTTTGTAACTCCACACCCCCAGATTTGGCACATTTTCCAACTTGTAGTCTTAAGACCCAACTGACGCTGAAGTTGCATCAAGTGACATTACTTGAGGCATTTATAAGACTTCACGCAGCTCTGTCTGGAGTCACAAAATACTTTAAATACAACTTTTTCAAATATAAAGTAGTCCTCCCCAACACCTTTAAACAGACTTTGATGTGTAAAATTGGTGAAGTTGCCCTTTAAGCATTTTGTTTCTCCCACATATCTGTTTGTTGTCAAAATCAAATCGCTTGTTCCTTGGCACATGATCTAACTTTAAACCAAATTGTTTTTCGAAATACTCTTCCAATTAAAAGGTAAACAGACAAATGGGCACAAAAATGAACCTCCCTGGCAGACCCAAAAAAAAGTCACCCTTCTTTGTACCCTCCCTCTGTTTCTCTTTGTTTTCGTATTATTTTTCTATTCGCCTGCTGTCCAGTCAGACAATCAATCCCAAAGGACCAAACCAGCCTGTGTCTGATCCATAAACAACCAATAGTAATGCAATCGGGTCTGGCACTCCATCTTATCTTCACCTATCTTAACACCTCTCCACCTCCCACACCCTCGCTCTCTTCCCCACAGCACTGATTTCATGTCACAGCTCTGAAATGAGACTGTTGCCTTCAGTACTGGCGCTGATAGGAAGGAACAGAGGGAAAGAATGAGACATTTTTCACATTCACAGACATTTTTTTCCTGTCTCTTCTCTATATTATTATATCTTATTGCTGCTTGGTATAATTATCGTCTAATTACAAACTCTTCCTCCTTGTATTTCTGGAGGCCAGCCTGATAATCGCCTAGTGGAGCTGTTTAAAGACGTCTGGTGATGTGATTGCATTGTAGCAAGCAACAGGGGCACAAATATTGAACCAAAACAAAAGCACACAGTGGGCAGGCCATCTGTCGGCTTGTATAGGAAAATATACTTGAAATCCAGATAATCAAATAATATACAGTAAAGCAGAGAACAGACGTCTGTCAGTCTCATTAGAGTTTTAGTGGCTACCTCAAACATGCTCTGTTCACCGCTTGCTCACTACAAATGAACCATGGCTCCAGTTATTTTGAATGACAAAACATTGCAGATTGCAGAGTAAAACAAGCTGATACTACAAATCATTAGCACAGAAAAAATAGACGTATACAAGCTTACCTTTTATTATGCTTGTTTGTCTTGGTTAAGAGATGCGAATGACGTGTATCTCTATTGCATGAAGCCTTACTTAACCTGAGGATTATACAATGGAAGGTGATTATCCAGCTAAATATGTCTGGATTAGAGATGTAACTGGCTGCCTCTGTCCTCCAAGAACAAAAAGGGCAATGCTATTGTCTTACTGCAGATATGTTAGGGAAGCAGATTCTGTAAATCTAGATGAATTTATATTTTATTTCAATCTATTTTTATTTGAATGACTTCAGATTCAAAATGCAAAATTCCCCAGGTTGGTTAACCTATGGGGGTCCATCATTACAGATGCTTGTTTCGCAGATAAGCACTTTCAAACACATATACGTTTATTACTGTACAAATAACTAAACATCCAGCCTCGAAACAGAGCCTTGCTCGTTAATGTTGTATGTAATATGTTATGTGTTGTTTACAGGTAACAAATGGGACAGAAACGAAGGCAGCCAGGAAGGTCTCCCCTCGTAAATAAAATCATGCTGAATCCACCTGGCTTAGTTTAGAGGCTGCCCCAGTGGCCCCTATTCCTTTGCGTCATATATTATATGCATCTATGGGGTGGGCTCGCCTTAATTTAAAGGGCAATGTTATTTTACAGAATACTTTAAAAGTCTGGAGGATGATAAAACAGTTAGAAGACCAAGATGTTTTTTTTCCTCTCCTCACACCTGTTCATTTGAACCCAGATTTTCCTCCCCCAAGCCTTCTCAATGTGGCTTAGTAAGGGTCAGTGATGGGAATAACGGCGTTATAAATAACTGCGTTACTAACGGCGCTACTTTTTTTCTAATTGATTACTCTTCCCATCTTAATAACGCCGTTACCGTTACTGCCAAAAAATGCGGCACGTTACTATATTTGAAGCTGTTTTTTTCCATCAGACCAACTAGATCTCTGAGTCTGAGCCGAGAGGCAAAGACTTTTTTTACGGTTCTAACTTGGTTAGGGGGCAGTGCACGACGCAAGCGCATAAATGCTGACGATTGGCTGAGGTTGAGTAAAATGTCATGGTAAGCCAATCAGAGGTAGAGTTGGGCGGGTGTTCGAAAGCACGCATTGTCAGACACACAACGAACAACACAAGCGAGTCAACGAGAGAGAGACAGGTATGGCGTTATGAAATCAAGGAGAGGGTTAACTTTTCCTGCTACAGATTTTCCACCTTGGTCAGAAAACACAGGGAAAGACACTTGGTTTCTCTTACTATATGACTCTAGAGTCGGTACTCAAAAGCTAATCGCCGTCAGTCTCTCACTTCTCCCTCGCTCTGTCACCTACTCTCCCCCCCCTCCCCACACACACACACACACACACACATACACACACACACGCCGGCTCAACGCACACACCAGTGCACAAGTATAAACATCAGGCCACTTACATTAGCCTAGTTACTTTAGTTACTAGGCTATAGTTACTTTCTGAAGTAACTAGTTTCATAATTTGTAACTTGCCCAACACTGGTAGGGGTATACAGACCGACACACTGTGTAGTCTTTTGATCAGGTCAGAGAGAAGTACAATCTTCCGCAGAATAACTTTCTTAGGTATTTGCAAATACGCCGTTTCATTCTTTTTTATACTAAGTTGTATCCTAATGGGTTTTCCATCTTAGTTATGGAGAAGGCTGTCCAGAAGCCTGACTCCAGAAAATGTATTAGCAGGTTTTACAAGGCCCTGTCAATTTCAACCAGTGACTGTACGGTTCATGTCAGGTCTCTTTGGGAAGTGGATTTTGGGGAGGCTATCTCAGACGATGTATGGGATGGGGTTTGGTCAGGCCCTGCAGGTTGCTTATTTACCAACAAAGTCAGGGAGATGCAATTTAGGGTCATAAACAGGCTCCAAATCACACCAGTGAAACGCAATAAGTTTAACTCATTGCTCTCGAAATTTTGTAATAAATGTAAGATTTCTGAAGGTACATATTTCGACTGTATATTTGAATGCCCCTTTATTAATGACTTCTGGGTCAAAATTTGTAAGGAAATTTATGTCATATTGAAGAAAAAACGAGCTCTAACTCCCGTCAGCTGTATTCTGGGGTTAAATACTAAAGCATTGGGTCTCGGCTCCTCCAAACTAAGGCTGCTGGAGGTGCTTCTCTTTAATGCAAGGAGATGCATTCTTCTTCTGTGGATCTCGGACTCTGTTCCCACGATTTCACAATGGACTCGGAGTGTGTTCGAACTTCTCCCATTAGAAGCTATTAGCTTCTGGCTCAGAGACATGCCTTTTCGCTTTTTCGAAATCTGGGACTATAATGGGGAGGATGGTGCACGGACCCTTCGGAGTGGCCTCTATGGTCTAGCATGGTCTGAGATCTCGAAGTACATTTCCAGATAACACACAATGGCCTACGTAACCCATTTTGACTGATTATGTTGAGTCTGCCTCAACTGTGCAAACCTTCTGTTTTTTTGTTGTTGTTTTTTTTGTTGTTGTCTTAGTTGTTTTTAAGGCGTTGCGGGTGGGCTAAAAGGAGGGCTTTATTCTTTACTTTATTGTCATGCAGTTTGGTAGAAATGTGCATAAAATGATGCATTTAACATTCAGAAAGTGTGCACATGATGTGCAGTAATATGTTATAGCTGTTGAACCATGGCATCTTTAGATGATCATTGGATATTAATGAAGTCTCGAACAAGCAGATGGAAAGTGTATACTGTATATAGAAGAAGAAGACCTACTTTATTGATTCCCAGAGGGGGAATTATATTACATATGGCAATAAGATAAGAAAGAAAATCAATTCAACCAACCACAGAGAAAATATGAGGGAAGAATTTAAAGTGCAAGAGGTTAATTAACAGCTTAAGAAAATGAAGACATCCATTTAAGCCTGTAATGATGATGATGAGATGTTAAATGTCACCAGCAGAATGACAGTAGATTCACTTTTTGAGCTTAATACAGCTGTCTCAGGTGTGTGTGTGTGTGTGTGTGTGTGTGTGTGTGTGTGTGTGTGTGTGTGAGAGAGAGGTACATTAGGCTAAGTTCAGACTGCAGGCCTTAATATTCATTTCAGATTTTTTTCCAGATCAGATTTTTTGACTGACTGTTCACATTCTTTTTTTTAAATGTGGTCCGCATCAGACTCAAGTACTGGGCACAACCTTATAGTGACCCACATGTGCAAACGAGTGATACGTCACATTCAACACCCTGTTTAAATGCTTATCAAAATAAACCCATTGAGATGTAATGTAGATGTTACTGTATGTAGCGCTACTAGCTACCGCTAGCTACTAGCCGATAGCCCGCAGTTTGGGAACAGAGACGTTAATAATGATACATCCACGTTACAGGCTTTACAGCATACGGCCCTCGGATGTGTTATAAGATAATTCAAATGATGAATTACCGCCATATATCCATTATTACAGCTACAGGATCTCAGGAGAACATCATATGAGCCTGCAGTGCTGGGCAGCTGAGCCGGGCGCAGTCCCATAGGTCGGTTCAAGTTCATTATGTGTCACGCTTCACTAGGACAGGAACCCAAAAGCAGACAAGGACAAGGTAAGTTGAGTGGAAAAAAAGGTAAGTATTTATTTATTTGGTTTTGGTACGTGGAAGCAGGGGAATCCAGCTGGTGAGGCAGTGGGTGGAATTGAGTCGGCTGACGGATTAGTGCAGACTCAGTAATAAAGGTGTTGCAGACGACCAGACAGTGATGGAGAGAATCTTCCAGGTCCCAAAACTGAAGACAGAGGAACAGGCAGATTAGCAATGGTAAAACGTCACAAAAGAGCAGAACAAACTTCTCAAACTTACTAACTGGCACTCTAGTAAACATACTGGTGAGGATAACGATCCGGCAGGGAATGGATGTCAGTTCACGGCTTAAATGGTGGAGAGGTGATGATCAGGACCAGGTGTGCAGATTGCAGATGAGATACAGGTGAGTGTGATTGCAGATTCTCTCGCCTTGCTTCGTCGCCAGGCAACTAGACAGGATGCGTTCAGGAACTCAGAAAAACACAGACTCACAGGTGAAAACAGAAACTGAGGCAGAAAGTGAACCTAGGAAGCAGGATTCCTGACAGTACTCCCCGGGCGGACAACCCGGTGCACCAGGATGGAGGCGGTAAAAGTCATGGAGCAGGTCCTCGTCAAGAATCTGACGCCGAGGAATCCAGCATCTCTCCTCAGGACCATAGCCCTCCCAATCCACCAGGTACTGGAATCCCCAACCACGCCTTCTGGAGTCCATAATGCGATGTACAGTGTAGACGGGACCACCTCCAATCATCCAAGGAGGAGGAGGTAACAAGGGACTGAGGAGAACAGGTTTAATGCAGGAGACATGGAAAGCAGGATGGACCTTGAGAGTTTTAGGAAGCTTCAGGCGGACCACAGCAGAATTGATGATTTTATCCACCACGAAGGGGCCAATGAATTTGGGAGACAGTTTCTTTGACTCCGTCCGTAAAGGAAGGTCTTGGGTTGCCAACCAGACCTTATCCCCAACAGCATAAGTGGGCGCCGGAATACGGCGACGGTTGGCTTGGAGCTGATACCGGTCAGAAACTCTCAGAAGGGCTTCCCTGGCACGATGCCAGGTCCGGTGGCAACGACGAATGTGAGCTTGGACGGAGGGAACTGAAAGATCCTTTTCCTGGGATGGGAACAGAGGCGGCTGGTAACCGTACAGACACTGAAAGGGGGACATCCCAGTGGCAGATGTTGGAAGTGTGTTATGGGCATACTCGACCCATGGCAGCTGAGATGACCAGGAGGTGGGATTGGAAGAGACCAGGCAGCGAAGCGTGGACTCCATCTTCTGGTTGGCCCTCTCGGCTTGACCATTAGATTGGGGGTGGAATCCAGACATGAGACTGACCGTGGCTCCAATGGCCAAGCAAAAGGCCTTCCAGACAGCTGAGGTGAACTGAGGACCACGGCCGGAAACAATGTCACAGGGTAGACCGTGGATTCTAAAAATCTCCTTGACAAGGATGTCGGCTGTCTCGGTGGCAGAGGGAAGCTTCGGAATGGGCAGAAAGTGAACAAACTTGCTGAACCTGTCTACAACAGTCAGAATAACCGTGTTCCCCTCAGAAGAGGGCAAACCGGTAACAAAGTCCAGGGCCAGATGCGACCATGGTCGCCGGGGAATGGGCAGGGGGTGAAGCAGTCCAGAGCTGGGTCGATTGGATCCCTTATTCTGTGCACAGACAGGACAGGCAGCAACAAAACTTCGGGTCTCCTCTCCCATGGCAGGCCACCAAAACCGTCTACGAAGTAACGCCATAGTCCGAGCCACACCTGGGTGGCACGTCATCTTGTTGGTGCGTGCCCACTGGAGCACGGCAGAGCGGACCGACTCAGGCACAAACAGACGACCGGGTGGCCCGTTCCCTGGATCCGGCTGCGTCCGAAGGGCTGTCATAACCTCCTCCTCAATCTTCCAAGAGACAGCTCCCACGACGAGTTCCCCAGGAAGAATGGTCTCAGATCTGGTACAGTTCTCCTCCATCTTAGAAAACTTCCGGGACAGAGCGTCTGCCTTGCCATTCTTCGAGCCTGGTCGAAAGGTAAGAGAAAAGTTAAATCGTCCAAAAAACAACGCCCACCTGGCTTGACGGGAGTTGAGACGTCTGGCGGATTGTACGTATGCAAGATTCTCACTGTCAGGAATCCTGCTTCCTAGGTTCACTTTCTGCCTCAGTTTCTGTTTTCACCTGTGAGTCTGTGTTTTTCTGAGTTCTTGAACGCATCCTGTCTAGTTGCCTGGCGACGAAGCAAGGCGAGAGAATCCGCAATCACACTCACCTGTATCTCATCTGCAATCTGCACACCTGGTCCTGATCATCACCTCTCCACCATTTAAGCCGTGAACTGACATCCATTCCCTGCCGGATCGTTATCCTCACCAGTATGTTTACTAGAGTGCCAGTTAGTAAGTTTGAGAAGTTTGTTCTGCTCTTTTGTGACGTTTTACCGTTGCTAATCTGCCTGTTCCTCTGTCTTCAGTTTTGGGACCTGGAAGATTCTCTCCATCACCGTCTGGTCGTCTGCAACACCTTTATTACTGAGTCTGCACTAATCCGTCAGCCGACTCAATTCCACCCACTGCCTCACCAGCTGGATTCCCCTGCTTCCACGTACCAAAACCAAATAAATAAATAAATACTTACCTTTTTTTCCACTCAACTTACCTTGTCCTTGTCTGCTTTTGGGTTCCTGTCCTAGTGAAGTGTGACATTATGTTTAGTTAAATAACTTTGGATTCAGCTATAATTGAACGTTACTACTTTTAAAACATAATCATTTAAATAAGGACTATTTAAGTGTTCGGACTGGTAAGTTGATGTACCTTAAAAACATTTATTTATGGAAATATAGACGTGTCTTTTGCAATGTAAAGTCTATATGAACCATCTATGAAAGTGGCCCAAATCAGAACTGGAAAAGATTGGATGCCATGTGACTTGTGCTGTTTCACTGTCATGAAAAAAAATCTGAGATTAGCAAAAAAAAAATCAGATTTGGGTAATTTTTGCCTGCAGTCTGAACGTAGCCCTAGTCTTGCATTGCCAGACCTATCTTTACATGCTTGTTTTGGTGGAACGTGCACGTAGGGAGGCCAGCTCTGGAATTAAAATGGCTGTTGAGTGTGTGATGAGAGTTTTACAAAAAAAAAAAGAAGATAAATATAATTTGATTGTCAGTTCTAGCTCTGAGGATGTTTCACAAATCGACCGGAGTTTAAAATGCCAACACGAAGGTGAGGGCCATCTGGCTGAAAATGAGGGACATCCGGCAGAACCTCTGGCAGCACTGGAACAATCCTGTAAATGAAACGTCGTCAATATAGACTAACTATACAAATATGTACATAAGTGACAATCCTTACATCATTGTACATCCTTCCATCACAGAGCGTTTCCTAACTGGCAGAGTTCACTGACTGACTGCTGTTTGTTAGTTTAGTCAGGCAAAGGATGTAGCGGGATTTCATGACCCTGGGGCCATTTTCTATTGAACGCCACTGTCGCCACATTGTTCCTTGACTGCCAAAACCTCCCAAACATGGTCACTGTTGTTGCTGAACTGACACCTTAAGTTTAACCTATGAACAATATCAGAATTGTCTTTAACTTGGTCTCAGTGTGGATATCAGTTTGTGGGGCAAAAACGTATTTAGTCAGCCACCAATTGTGCAAGTTCTCCCACTTAAAAAGATGAGAGGCCTGTAATTTTCATCATAGGTACACTTCAACTATGAGAGACAAAATGAGAAAAAAAATCCAGAAAATCACATTGTAGGATTTTTAATGAATTTATTTGCAAATTATGGTGGAAAATAAGTATTTGGTCAATAACAAAAGTTCATCTCAATACTTTGTTATATACCCTTTGTTGGCAATGACAAAGGTCAAACGTTTTCTGTAAGTCTTCACAAGGTTTTCACACACTGTTGCTGGTATTTTGGCCCATTCCTCCATGCAGATCTCCTCTAGAGCAATGATGTTTTGGGGCTGTCGCTGGGCAACACGGACTTTCAACTCCCTCCAAAGATTTTCTATGGGGTTGAGATCTGGAACCTTGAAATGCTTCTTACGAAGCCACTCCTTCATTGCCCGGGTGGTGTGTTTGGGATCATTGTCATGCTGGAAGACCCAGCCACGTTTCATCTTCAATGCCCTTGCTGATGGAAGGAGGTTTTCACTCAAATCTCACGATACATGGCCCCATTCATTCTTTCCTTTACACGGATCAGTCGTCCTGGTCCCTTTGCAGAAAAACAGCCCCAAAGCATGATGTTTCCACCCCCATGCTTCACAGTAGGTATGGTGTTCTTTGGATGCAACTCAGCATTCTTTCCCCTCCAAACACGACAAGTTGAGTTTTTACCAAAAAGTTCTATTTTGTTTTCATCTGACATTCTCCCAATCCTCCTCTGGATCATCCAAATGCTCTCTAGCAAACTCCAGATGGGCCTGGACATGTACTGGCTTAAGCAGGGGGACACATCTGGCACTGCAGGATTTGAGTCCCTGGCGGCGTAGTGTGTTACTGATGGTAGCCTTTGTTACTTTGGTCCCAGCTCTCTGCAGGTCATTCACTAGGTCCCCCTGTGTGGTTCTGGGATTTTTGCTCACCGTTCTTGTGATCATTTTGACCCCACGGGGGGAGATTATTAGTGGTCTTGAATGTCTTCCATTTTCTTATAATTGCTCCCAGAGTTGATTTCTTCACACCAAGCTGCTCACCTATTGCAGATTCAGTCTTCCCAGCCTGGTGCAGGTCTATAATTTTGTTTCTGGTTTCCTTTGACAGCTCTTTGGTCTTAGCCATAGTGAAGTTTGGAGTATACTGATAACAAGTTCAAACAGGTGCCATTAATACAGGTAACGAGTGGAGGACAGAGGAGCCTCTTAAAGAAGAAGTTACAGGTCTGTGAGAGCCAGAAATCTTGCTTGTTTGTAGGTGACCAAATACTTATTTTCCCAAGGAATTTGCAAATAAATTCATTAAAAATTCTACAATGTGATTTTCTGGATTTTGTTTTCTCATTTTGTCTCTCATAGTTGAAGTGTACCTATGATGAAAATTACAGGCCTCTCTCGTCTTTTTAAGTGGGAGAACTTGCACAATTGGTGGCTGACTAAATACTTTTTTTGCCCCACTGTAATCAACCCCTTCAATCCATCTGACCATCAAAAAGGTGTAACTGTCCATACAAGCTCTGTTGTCCCTCTCCTTGGCATTTTGCTTTGCTCTGCAGTGGTCACTCGCTGAACTTTGCCTCACTTCACTGGACAAACCTGCGGCATGACCTATGATTCTTGTAAATGTCACACTCTTTAATGTCACACGCTTTAAAATGTGTAAAAATTCAAAGCAAAATCTTCTCTGCCTTTTTAAGTAAAGAAATATGCTGTGATTTTACTGATGCCCGACTTAAAGGTCTCCTGAAGCTATACTCTAAATAGGTAGCCTAGACGATAGTCCGGTAAGTAGAGCAAAAAACGTGTGCTTATGAGAAAACAGAAACTGCAGATTAGGCATGATCTATTTTTTATGCTTTCTCCCCCTGTTCTTGTTTCTCCTTCTTTCCCCCTCTCTCTTTCCTTGTTCTTGGTCTAGCGAGGCAGGGCTGCAGCAGGAAACTGTTGAGGAACCTATTCCCCTGTGCAATCAGACCCTCGCCACGCTCAAATATGCTTAGAACGTCCAATCAAAGCCCTTATTTAGCGCTTTGCTTTTTTGAAGAAGTGGAAACTTATTTCACCCCTTACCTTCACAGAAAAAGACAAGGGAGTGCAATAATGTCGCATTTCATGCACCAGTCAGCTCCCAATGGAGTGTAGACCTTTGAATTGTTTACTGAAGTGGAAATCAACTTTTGTATTTGGCTTGGCCTGGCTGGAAGCAGTGGTGCAGTTTTTAACAGCATGAAGCCAAATCTTGGAAATGCTGCTTATAAGGCTAGATGCTGTGCAGATGCAGCAATATAAAAGATGTTTTTCCAACTTCCATATTTTCATGGAAGCACACTAGCACCAACCGAAGTGCAAGATTTTGACACTGGAGATCAGGGTTTACCTCCTGAGTCCTGCATCAATACTTTATGTTAACAAAGTAAACACACCTTGCACTACCTTGCTTCATGTCACTTTTGACTTTTCCTGTATTTAACCAAGACAGTGATATTTCCCAAACATTACCAAAGTGCTGCGAGTTGCAGATGATTCGGTCCACAGTCTGTTTCCGCAGTCAAAGTCAGGAGATTCTTTAAACTCATTTTCACTTGTGAATTTTTTTAACACATTACACAAGTCGCCAGAAACTCCTGCAAGGTAAACTGAACTAAATAAACCCTTTTAGGGCTGAATAACTTAAAGACGCACTACAAATTTACTTGACAGACAACTTGACACCCACGCGCCAAGCAACAATAAGGCTGCAAACAACATAATGCAACAGTCTCTGTAGGAGGAAACTCTTTTTATTGAAAAACAAATCTGATGTCCTCGAATATAAGATGACCCACACTTTTTCCAAACCTAATTTCCCAAAACATAAATTATTTTCAGGCCAGTATTTTAAATAATGCTGTCTTGGGTGTGCAGCACCACATCTTTTTCTAAATGTGCATGCATGCATACAATCCAAAGATACTAAAAGAAAAAATAGAATACGGGGGGAAAAATACATGTAGGTATATGTCCGATTTAGTAATCTCTTAATCTATTACTCATAGAGTAATAGAGCCTATTTCTAGTTCAAATATTTTGCTGATACCTGCCCAACTTGCAAAATATGTTAATTAACAAAGATTCCTCATAATGTTGATACAAATATTTGTGCTGTCTTTAAAACGTATTTGCTGTTGCGAATTAGTAGTATACAGTATATATGTGTACGTAATATTTGGAGATAGGTGTGGATGTTAAATGGATATTTCACCACTGGAAAGATGAATATGTATTTAAATTAGTTCATTTATGTAGTAGAAATGTGTTTGTGTGTTTTTTTTTAAATTGGTGCCTTCTAGACCAAGGAAAGCCAGAAAATGTGTTTTTGGCTCATGTGGATGAAAGACAACAACTCCCAGAATGCACTTGCTTTGCTTCCCTACGAGGCCACTCCCAAGCCACGCCTACTGGTTACAGAGGGCAGTCAAGTCAAGTCAAGTGGGTTTTATTGTCATTTCAACCATATACACTGTATATAGTGAAACAAAACAACGTTTCACTATGGCTCAAGTGGTGTTACACATTTAAAATATATAAAAATGAAATGATATAAAAACGACATACGAGACAGGCTACATTTAGTGCACACACATTATACATGAAGTGTAAATGTAGTGGAATGTAGAATGGTGGAATGTAGAATGGTCGGCATTTAACAGTCACAAACTCCACCAGCAGTGAGCAGTAGTTGGATACAAGCAACCAATTTCTGCACCAGTCCGTGTTAACACAGCCCACCTCCACTAGTCTTACCCGGCGACAGAGCAGCAACTCTATCTGCTTGAAAGGCTAGCAGGCCTGGTAGCTGGATAGCGGAGTCCGGTACACTGTTGTTCAGCCATGTTTCCACAACAACAAAAACACAGCAGTCTCTGAACTCGCGTTGGGAGTTTTATTGAAGTTGGATGCAGTCCAGTTTGTTGTCTAATGAGCGGACATTTGCAAGCAGGATGGATGGGACAGGTGGCGGCTAGCGTTAGCTTTCCACCTAGCTCGAACTCCTGCCCTCGTTCCACGTTTCCGCTTTCTTGCACACTGCTTTCAATGTCCCCTTCTCCGGCTAGCGGCATCGAGCAACACCGGAGGCTGAGGTGCTGGTTCCGTAGCAGGCGAAGCTCACGTAGTGTGTCGAGTATTCCCTCTTTAATAAATTACCTGCATATTCTCCGATCTGTACCAATGTATCCCGGTGGTACTATGTGCGGTAGTTTGAATGCACATAATTGCAAGGTTGCTGCTGAAAAGAGAGAGCCTGCTAGCTTAGCTTCAAGATGGCTGACACTCGACTAGCATCGGGTAGTGACAGTCCCACCCCCTATGGGCTGTAGTCCATAGCCTCTAGGCAAAAATGCCTCCGATGACGCAAAACAACGATTTTTGCGTCATCAGAGGGTTTTTTTTGAGACACACAATACAGCGCTCTCTCGTCTCAGGGGGACATGAGGGAGGGAAGCACGGTCATTCGAAAATACTACCGGGTTTCTACTGATACAAAGCTTAATGCTAATCGGTGAAGTATCCCTTTAATGATATTTAAAAATATGTGTTTAGAGTCAGAGAATAAAATGAAATGCATGTGCAGTTTGTATGAAAGAGAGAGGCAGAGGAGGATAAGCTATTGGAGGGGTTAATGGTTAATGATGTGTTCACTTATTGGTGACTGATAATGTGATATCAGGAACTAATTGCCTGCACTGTTGCCTCATTAAGTACAGCATGCTGCCCTGCCACGGGGCACTGGCTGCACACCTCGCTCCAATCACCGCTATTTCAATACATCCCCATTTTACTCCTTTATCTATGTACTGCATTCCATCCATCTTCGTCCGCTTTTCTGGATCCGGTACTGCATTTACGCTATTATTGTTTGAAAGTGGGGGCCACTTTTCGTCAAATTATAAAAGGACTTTGGGAGTTTTTTTCATTGATTTCCTTTCTTGCTGTGGAAATGATTCTAACATCTTTATACAATCCATCCACTTTTTATTCATCAGTCCTGTCAATTTATCCCCGTTTCTCTGGCATTTTTAATTCATGCCTCTTCCTGCTCTTATCTATCTCAGTTTCAGGCTTTTTAAAAAACGTTTTATTGCATTTTCTCTCTCCTTATACTGTATGTCTATTTTCTTCTCTTGAACATTTGCATTTACCTTTATTTCATTTCATGTCTATGTCTCTATCTTATTCACTGCAGTCACCTTCACACTCCTTATCTGGAGCAGTTGGCTCATCTCTATCCTTCCCTCTCCATCCTCTCCTCCATATCACACATGCCCACTGCCCTGCCTCTGGGCCACACTTCCCTCCACCCCTCTCTCCGCTCCACCTCAACCTCTCCCCGTCTTTTATTTATGGGAATATGCTGATGGGGCAAACCCAGGATAGAATATTTCTAGTTACATGGTGAGAAATTGAAATAGAAACAGATTTGAAAAGAGTGTAAGAGCACACACAATTAATCATGGGCCTGTCATTTGTCCTAAAAAGCAAAGTCATTCATCAAAAAGTAGCAGAGAAAAATGGGGAAAGGGTGGACAAGGGAAAGAGAGGAGAGAAAGAAACATGTATCACAGGATCCATGCAGGATCTAATTGGGTCAGTGGCAAAAAAATGTGGCTGTGTTAGTGCTGAGCTTTGCTTCAGAGTTGTAACAGCAGGCTGGTTGGAGATCAGCGTAAGGAGGGCATTCAATCTCATGGGAGATAAAACAAGAAATAAGGCAACCCTGGGCATCATGAGTATGTTTCTAACTCAAAACCATGTGGTAAGTTGTTCTATGAAAACATGAAATTGAGACAAATATTAGCGGGACCCAGTGTTTATTTATCCCCAAGAGCACCCAAAAATGGCAGGAGAATTATTAAACAAATAAAGAATGAAATAACACATTTAACCTGAGGGGATATCATTCAGTCACTCTGTCATTTTATTTGACAGGGGTCATTCTTTCTTTTGCATTGCTGGCTGGGCCTGTCACAAAACATTAGAAAAAGGAAAACTAATTAAGTGACGTGTATGAATTTAGATTTTCTGTTTTTCATTAAACACACGTCTGTTCTTTTTGTGTGCAACCCCTGCTTGTCAGAGTTGAGGACAAATCACAGGTAGGGTTAATGGGATCTGTCTGTGTCAGAAAAGCTCTCAAAGGGAGGAAGAAAGAGACAAGAAGGCAGATAAAATGAGGAGAAGATGGTAGGTGATGGTAGAGAAAGACAGAGGAGGCTGCTTCTTATGATAGACCAGCAGCCATGTAGTGCTGAAGTTGGGGATGAGGCGAGGGTGAAAAGAATAATGCACCTTGACAGAACAGCACTCTCTGCCAACACAACCAACTATTCCCCCTGAAGCAGAGTGATGTGGAGTACAAGCAGCACCTGCGACACCAACTGCCACCCCGGGGGAACTCCAACAACTAGCCCACCTGTTTATAAATGCACTTGCCAACATCACACTGCCGATTAAATTAATTTAAGTTCTTGTGATTTATGTGCACTTTGAGATTCAATTCAATTTTATTTATAGTATCAAATCATAACAAGAGTTATCTCAAGACACTTTACAGATAGAGTAGGTCTAGACCACACAATTTACAAAGACCAATTCCAGTAATTCCCCCAAGAGCAAGCATTTAGTGTGACAGTGGCGAGGAAAAACTCCCTTTTAGGCAGAAACCAGGAGTGGTGAGGAAAACTTCCTTTTAGGGAGAAACCTCGGCAGACCCAGGCTCTTGTTAGGCGGTGTCTGACGGTGCCGGTTGGGGGTATGATGAACAGTGGCAATTATAGTCACAATAAAGATAATGGAACTAGAAATAGTAGTTGTAGTAGTTCATGGCTAGCAGGGCATACAGGGCATAGCAGGACGTAACAGGGCACCAAGCAGGACCACGGCTACAGCTGCAACCATGATTAAGGTGCCACCCTAATCCAAGGAAAACTGCAGGGCGAGAAAACATAAGGGCTCCGGGGAATAAGTTCCCCAGAACTAAGTTAGTAAGAAGCATTTCTGGGACATGGATGCACATAGATAGAAAGAGAGGAGATCAGTGTGTCAAAGGAAGTCCCCTGGCAGTCTAAAACTATAACAGCATAACTAAGAGCTGGTCCAAGGCAAACCTGAGCCAGCTCTATAAGGGTTGGTAGATGAATCTGACGACTATGAAGAGAAGCAAAGAAGGGGTGCCGTGTCTGAACTCCTCACTCCCTAACTATAAGCTTTATCAAAGAGGATAGTTTTAAGTTTACTCTTAAATGTGGTGATGGTGTCTGCCTCCCGAACCCTGACTGGGAGCTGGTTCCACAGGAGAGGAGCCTAATAGCTGAAGGCTCTGGCTGTATTAGTACTAACATTAACTATCTAACTTTAGATAGATATTGCAGTTTAACTAACATCACATTTATGTATCTTGTCTACTTGTGATACTTTACACTATAAAGTATTTTAGCCTGTCACAGATAAACATTTTAATGGTTTTATCTCAAAAGTAAGACGTAAACACTGACTTAAGAGAAGAATGGGACATGAAGGAAAATTCAGTATGCCGATATTCTGCAGTTACCTCTTGTGGCCACAATGTCTGCTGAAATTTGAATTCCTCTTACTTTTTGTGGAAGGGAATTAAACTATAGGCTAATTATACTACAGCTACGGAAGAGATTTCGTGCCACATGCAAAAAAAAATCTAAATCTAATTAACACTAATACATTTTGTGGACATGTGGTCCTAAAGATGCCTACACATGATCCACAGTAAAACCGCTCTGCAGCTGGCTGTTTTATTGTTTTCCTGTGGTCACCTGCGCTCAAAGTTCAAATTATTTTAACTTTGACCTTGTTGCTGCTGACCTTTTCAAGGCGCAACCAATTCCAGAACGTTCCTGCGCTGCACTTTGCCTCTTTACTCTGCGCCCTACCTCGTCGTTTTGCTGTGGATTATATGTCGGCGGCTTAATCCTCCTCAGTATATAACTATTGTGCATATTTTGTTGTTTTTTCAAAACTGGATCAAACCATTTTTTGACATATTTGCGTCTAAGTTTAAGGTTTTGGTGGGCTTTTCCCATGGCCACGACTGTTAGAAAGCCAGCATTGATAGGAAACACACTTGGAGCATGCCATACTGTATATTCTTTGACATTGATACAAGATGTGTTTAGCCTATGACACACTGTCATAACATATAGCAATGTATAGGCTCAACACTATGTATGTTACCCAGTGATTAGAATCCTTACACCAAATAAAATACAGAGTCACAGAGTAATGTAGGGAGTGCTCAAATGCTGACAATGTCAACCCTGCAGCTACTTAAAGTGGCTATATGGATCTTTCAGTTTGTGTTGATTCCAGCGGCCCTTTGGAGAAAAGCGGTAGTGTTTTAACTACACCTGCTTTCGTAAAGGTCTTTTCTTTACGGTGCTGTATTACCCACTGTAGATTACTGAGTTAGCGTTACCGAGAGGTCATGTAGTTGCGATAAATGTTTTGCTCAGACAGAAAATTATTCATTAACAATAAGAGAATACATTACAGATGTATCGTTGCATTTCAAGTGTTGCATACGGTAACATAGCCTACTTTGGATGTATCGTGAGATAAAGCTGGTATCACTGTCACTGTGTCACGAGCCAAAGCATTAAGAGATTGTTGTAGCAATGAACGTAATAATAACTTAGATTCATATGCACATTTCATGAAATCCAAGGATCCTTTACACCGGTATAGGGGGACAAAGGAAAACACAAACACGGACTAAAAGGTATAAAACATCCGCACTAAATGGAAGGGGACGTAATTTAATGTTGGCTACTGATGTACAACCACATTGTGCAATCTAAAGTTATTTTATTTTTGAATGAAATAGACATATTATATACCTGAGGGCCAATCCAAGGTGGGTTTTGAATCATTTACAATCCTATAATTGTCTCCATCTGTTGAAAGCCGACCGAGATTGACTCTGTTTCACGCGTCGTCATTCCCTTTTAGCTTTTAGTTGTTCTTTGTTTTTTCCGTTTTTTCTGTGATGGCCCTGCCCCAGTGTCAGCCACAACTACAACAGATAACTTCTAAAATAAAATTAAAATACAATTGGGCCGATATAAAGATATCTCCTGCTACCTTTTACCTGCATACTCACTAACACAGGCTTTTCCAGCCTTACGCCAAAATCTGTGACCCATCAGATTGTGTGCTCTGTAGCGCTGTCTACCTGCCGAATATCTTTTTGTGACTTTGCGGCAAAGGCATTAATAAAAGCTTTATAAAAATAGCGTTCATTTCTCTGTTAGTCTCGTTTTCTGTTACAGGTCATTCATGATCATCAGATGAAAAGTTTCAGAAACATTTAAAAGTGACATATAGTCACTTTAAGTTGGAACTGTAGTGTTGTAACAAACCTGGAGAACACTGATGTAGGGAGCGGAGTCACTACAGGAAAACAATTAAACTTACATTTCTTTGGCAAGGACAATTTTGACCAAATACATAAGCAAGTCAAAACAAACACCAAGGGTATATAAAGAGTTTTAATTTCAGTCCACCTTTGGTATACACACTCTTATAGCACACACTCAGCATTGCACTTTGTAAAAGAAGCGGAGAAGTAAATTAGGAATTCAAGATATGTCTGCACATATTTTCAAGGGCGAGAGTAGGATAGGGTGAGCAGTTCCTTTGATCTTTATCAGAAAATGTATGCAATTTCCCCATCCTCTGTGGTGCCAAATGTTGACAAATTCTGCATGCAGTAGTGCTACAGTATGTAAATAGAGGTTTATTTAATCTCAGAGCTAATGGCTAGCTGAGAGGCTGAGGAGGCTGTGGTTGTACACTTAATGGAAAACCTGCACAGCTTTGTGCTGTAGTAATGGGAGGAGATTATCTCACCATGCAGAAGGACTGGATGAATGCTCCTCCACAAATTGGCCGTACCCCCTCCTTCCCACCAATCTCGCTCTCATTCTAGATGTTTATTATTTATATTATACTCATGAGCGACGGGAATGCTTTAATCATATTGATGGAGGCTGAGGGACATAGAAGCTGGATGTTTTTTTGGTTTGATTATGCTTTTTCTTTTAGACTTGTAATGTTTGTTTTGCAAACATCGTAGTATTACTTAATACTCTGAATTCACCTGCTTCCTGTCTCTCTTCTGGTTTGAATCTCACATCTGCTGCTTACTATTATTTACTTTTGTCAGCTCATGGGCAAGGCCACTGTGTTAAATATCCATCTGACAGGCTGACTAATGTTTACCCCTGAGAAAGATCAATACTGCAGCGCCATTGTCCAGACTTCATTCTTTAAGCCCAATTGATTGATTTCATCCTCAGAACCGGCCTGGACACGCTAAACCAGACAAATCCATGTGGTTTGGTGGCACTGTGAATGGAAAACTATTAAAGCTTGGTGTCTGTCGAATATACTTATTACCGCACTCACTTAATTTTCCATCTGTGGTTATGATGTTGTCACCTTTCCATTTAGATAATACAGTGTATGTGAGTCATTTTAGAGACACCACCATTTGATATTCACTTTTCATCTCGAAAAATAAATTGCTAAAGGGTTTTGTTTGGAGGAAAGTGTAGACTGTTCCTGCTAGGAATCGTTATTATTAGGACAAAAAAATCTCAAGTAAACGCTACTGACTCAATATTTAGTGGGAATGCTGATTCAGCAGCATTTCAACTATTGTTATTTGGTTCTTTCTTTATTCTTATTCGTGGGAATGCTGATTCAGCAGCATTCCAACTATTGTTATTCTGTTCGGCCATTTTTTTTATTCCGTACGTTTTTGGCTCTCCGTAACTTCTGCATACGTTCAGCTATTAAAACCATTCAACTTTTAAAATGTTCAGCTCTTTCAGCTAATGATGGGACTTCTTCAACTTTTTTTCTACTATTTATACTTTTTTAAATATTAAGCTTTTTAACACTTTTTTTAACATTGAAGTCAATGAGAGCATGCTTCAAATCCTTAAAATCTTCTTCCGCTCCCAAAATGTTCAGCTCCTTTATATTTTCGCCTACAGACGCCAAACTTTAAAATGTTCACAAGATATTCAGCTATCCAGCTATCTTTATAGTTTGATATATTTTACAGTTGCAAAAGCTGTTTAAGTTTAGTGATCATTTCAGGAAATTTTATTTATTAAACAGAGTGTGTATTGCGTGAGCTAGAGTGGATGATGTCATCACAGAAACAAACAGACAGAGACAGGGAGAAACAGAAACAGACAGACAGACAGACAGACAGAGAGAGACAGGCAGACAAACACAGACAGACAGAGACAGAAACAAACAGAGACAGACAGACAGGAAGAAACAGAAACAGACAGACTGACAGACAGAGACAATGAGAAACAGACAGACAGACAGACAGACAGACAGACAGACAGAGACAGACAAACAAACAGAGACAGACAGACCGAGACAGAGAGAAACAAACAGAGAGACAGAGAGAAACAGGGAGAAACAGAAACAGACAGACAGAGACAGAGAGAAACAAACAGAGAGACAGAGAGACAGAGACAGACAGACAGAGAGAAACAAACAGACACAGAGAGACAGACAGACAGAGACAGAGAGAAACAAACAGACAGAAACAGACAGACAGACAAACAGAGACAGAGACAGACAGAGAGAGACAGACAGACAGAAGTGGAACGCAAAAGATATAGACTAATGTTCATATTACTGCCAGTAGTATTCAGTTCAACTGTCTGTGAAAGTGTTGTCATGGTAACGTATGACCAGTGAAAAAATTATCTTTGTCCCTTCTCTATAAATTGCTCTCACACTCACAATTTTTACTTGTCATACACAATTAATACATCAAAACGTAGGTATTTCTGTCTAGTTTCAGCCAATGTGTCAGTTATGCGATATGACTTATACTCTTGGCTCGGTGAGCTTCCAAATGACAAGAGTTCCACATCTTCCTCCATTCACTGCCCTGTTTAACATTCTCCACATTTCTGAGCGAAACGCAGAGCGAACCACTTTTTTAAATCGCTGATATGCCCACATTTTTAAGTTTATCAACATAAATTTTATATGGATACGTTCACAAAGGCGTTGTGGTGGTCACGATTACATCATTTGACTGATACCCCTTATCGTTTTAGCAGTCTGAGCCTTTATTTGAGAGCTTGCTCTCAGTGTCTTTGAATAGCTACAGTGTGGCAGAGGTGACAGTTTCAGCAGGTGACACGCTCGTTAACTGATTAAAGATGAAAGAGATCTCATCACAGACATCCAAGGGTGTTTAGAAACATGGTCACAGGTCATTAGACATTAGTTAACAGACAGTTAACGACTAGTAGAAATTGGAAGGTGCTGTCTTTCTCTTTTTTTCTTTTTTCTCTCCTCTCTTTCCTGTCTTCTCTCTTTCCTCTCTTTCCTCTTGTTCAGCCCCATTCTTTTCACCTAATATATTTCACATCTTATCTCAGCTAAATTGATGCTTTTTCGTTCTATGCAGTGTATATGTCTGATAATAATACAAAGCATTTCTTCTTTCAGCCTTTTCAGATAATTCATTTCAACTTTCATCTTTGACAGTATTACAGTTCAGCTTCAAGCTTTTCTAACAATGTATTTTAGCTCTTCACTTAGGTAATGCAGTTTAGCTTCCACCTCTGACAATTTTCCAGATGTTTCAGCAGCGCAGTGCAATGCATTTGAGCTTTAAGATGTTTCATAGAATTTGTTTCATATTTCTGCATTTGTGAGTCATTATCAGTTGGAAAATATACTCAGACCTTACAATGTTCTACATCTTTTGTCATTATTCAACTTTTAAAGCCAACAGTTCAGTTTAGCATAAGCTTTTAACTTTTTAATGAAATTCATACTTATTAAACCGATTTCCACTTTTTCAACTATTCTCACTACTTCAACTTCTTCTTACGGATTTAAGCTATTCATCCAGTTTAGCTTTAGCAATTCAGCTATTCAGCATTCCCACGCATTTTCTGCAGGAAATCCATTTTCTAGTTTGACATTGGGTTCTCGATTGCCATCACTTTCCCATGTGCTGTGCTTAATTTGTCATACCATTTTTCTTTACCTACAGTCCCTGCTCCGTCACTAATTAAAGGGGTCATTTAGCCAACGTTATCAAAAAAATATGGCGATATACTGTATGTATATTTTTGAGGGCCCTTTCTCATTTCCCAAATTTGTACCTTCTTGACTCCTCGATCCTCTGGCTTGTGACCCCGAAATCATTCTGAGCGCGCCATTTTGAAGGACATCCCAATTCCTAAAATGCACATCGATGAGCGAGGATCGAGGAGGCTTCTCGAGTTATAATCGAGGATACAACAATGTATCCTCTGTACAGAGAGAGAGAGAGAGAGAGAGAGAGATCCGCGGCCCGTAGTTAATCCATGGATCGGGCCGGTTGGATCATTAAAATTAACATTAACATTCTGATTATTTGCGGGTGGATGAAATAATACACAATCAATGAGGAAAATATTATTAACGTTCTCTAAAATGTGAACATAACAGAGCTGCTGTCGGACAGACAGCTTCATTTGTAAGTACGTCTGGAGACGGAGGAACAGCATCTTAACTTTATTGTGATTATTTTAGAAGCTAAAGGTCTAGTTCTGTTTCCTCTGTCTAGTTTCTAACAATACAACAATATATATATATATATATATATATATATATATATATGAATTTTCTTATTTTAGTGAGGTAGGCTAGCTGTTCAGTTAGATTTTCTTTTCTTTTTTTGAATGATTCTTTTGAGAAAACCTCTCGACTAAACTAACTTAACTCAACTAACTAAATTATAATTAAAATAATCATCTTCATTGTCTCTATTTATATGGTTGGTACCAAATTTCTTTTGCCAATCTATTTCCCAACAAACAGGTCCCAATTATGTTAAAGCCCTCACCACGCTGCCAGAATAAAAATCAGGTGGAGAAATACTGATTTATTGTGTTGGCTGAGTTTAAAAATACTCCCCAAGTTTGCCAAAAAACTATGAATTCTCAGACAGACATGACCTCGGTGTCCTCAGTGGTAGCTCCGACACTGGCAAGATACCACTGAGCAAAAATACATCAGAAAACTGTAATTCTGTGTAAATCACCCATGACCTAAATGTGTTGAGACTGAAGTAAGAGCCCTCTTGGTGTAGAGCACAGATTGTCTCATGGGTGCCCAGCCACATGGAGATATCTGAGAGTTTTGGTGGTCAGCAGGTCAGCTGTGAGAGCTCTGCAGCTGTCTGATAACGGCTGCTGTGGGTGGAGTGAGTGCTCTCCTATCCACGTGTGCTTTTTTTGTTTTTACCAAAGGGACGAGCAGCTCTATAGAAACCGACACCATGAAGACCACGTGAAGATTCTGTCATCTTCCGACAAGAGCACTTCTGCAGTAATTTCAAAGCTACTTAAAGCGTGTAGTCCATGTCTAAAGCACCTATTTATAGATAGATAGTTTGGCATCGGTAGACTAAGCTTTCATTTATCTAATTTCAACTCATTTAGCCCTCATGTTCTTTTTGTAAATTAATGAAAATACAGTGTAATGGTCTGTTAACGCAATATTGATGAGATGATGCTGATAGTAATGAGATGCCCAAAGTAAATCAAAGTATTTACAAATGGAGGAGCACATGCATCCACATGTATTCACCCCACTTCTTCCTCCAGCTGGTCATTAATTTAATTGGCCAGGCTTGTTGTTGTTCATCTGTTTCTTATCAACTATGGAAAATCACATAGTTATCAATTAGTGCTCTGATGGATTTTCAAGCAGTAGTATGCCACTGAAATGTTATGTTGTCATGTTTTAATATTCTCTGGCCCATGCTGTAATCAAAGGCTCTCATGCTGTACAGTATGTGACCAAGGGGATTTGTTTTTACCTCGTTTAATCAATTACTTTTTTAATTTTTTTGTCCATTTCTAATCTTCACTTCTCATACTTTTTACATTACAATGTTTACCCTTGTGTTTTTTAAGCTTAATTTCCTCATTGTGTTGGATCCCACAGACCCCATTTTTACTTATGTGTAGTAACAGTAATAATAATAATAATAATTGCAAAATCAACCAATTCCCTCCCTTCATAAAGTTTTCTTTTATTCTGACCTCATGAAACCCCAATCTGTTGAAATGTATTTAGGCCAGCATTTGATGAAGGTGACAAAATACAGCATTGCTATTATATCAAATAAGGAACAATTTAATGTTTCATATAGTATATGGGCTATTCATTAACAAATGTATGTTCTTTTGTCTAAAAGTCATTTACAAACTAAGAAATCTACAGTACTTATATACTGCATAGTGATTAATTGTGTTTAACCACGTTTTACACCTGAGATCATGACTCCAAACAGAAGTAATGTGTTTCTGTTGCAGACTGAAACATGTCATCAGTTGAAAATACAAATTTTCAAGCAATTCTTGTAAAAAAGGAATGGTATCAAATTTGTGGAAAGACAAAAAAGTCCAGGGTGCTCAGGAAGTTCAGTCAGATCTTTGAAGGTGCTCTTTGGGGTTGGGAATTCATTTAAGTGTAGAAAAAAAGGATAATCCAAGGCACTCTTCTTCAAAATGATTTTAAAAGCCTTTATTTTACTGGCTATTTCATAATAGAACATTTAAAAGACGTAGGGAGAAGCAACCCACGCGTAGCGGCGCAGACAGCCTTCTTCAGGGTATGCTTCCCAGACAAACAATTTCCCCTTTTATGGTATCAAATTTATTTTCGTTTTCCAAAAATAGAAGCAAAACACTAAAAAGCAAAAAAAAAAAAAGACTTGTTTTCCCAATACTCGTTTCCAAAACCAAAATGAAAAAAAGAATAACGACAAATTTTCCAATTTTCGATCTGGTGCTCAAATGAAAAATGGAAAACAACGGATGACGAGCGCATCATCACATCTTGATATTTTCAACGGATGCAAATTGCATGACCTGGAAATGATCTCTACTAGAACCATAGGACTCCATCAGATATACATATACAGTAAATACTATATAAATCTGATCATGCACAACAAAACATGCAAGAATTAAATCCCCCTTCCAGTTCCATGCCAAAACACTTAGGCTATTTATGAACTTCAGAATCCAATGGAAAATAATCTCAAAATGAAATAGCGCAACGTTGGTGTCAACATAAAACAGCGCTTTCAAGGCGGCGAGCGGAGTTCACTTTGCGGCAAAAACAAAATAGCCTACTTTCAGTCATTTGTTCCCTCAGGAGTGTTTTAATCACAACCTTTTTCCTAAACTTAACTAGTCGTTTTGGTGCCTAAAACTTAAAGATGCAGTATATATATATATATATATATATATAAAAATCTCCTCTGGGGATAAAAATAATTCAGCAGAGGATATAGACCAGAAAGGGGGAAATCCCATGACCCCCCCGACAAATAGCACCCGGCATATATATATATATATATATATATGTATTGCCCTCAAACCAAACTAATAGCCTACAAAAGAAGAAGTAAGATCATGGCCGGACTGGAGAAATAATTATGTAGCTTTGTGCCGATGGCAAAACGCATACCGAGATTTCCACTGCGCTACAGCAGTAACGTTAGGTGTCCCGAGATGCTCGGAAATGGCTGTCATAAGACAGTGATGCGGCCAGTAAGCATCACTGAAGTGCCAATAATTTGACGTTAAATCAAACCCTCGAGTTTAATATTTCAATTATACAACAACGGTTACCAACAAAATAAAGGTTATAATCAAACTGTATTCATATTGTGGGGCTATTTTTTAATATTGTGCTGTGTCACCTGCACAGCTGATGTGATCCACACATTTCCAGTAGCGTTATAACAAAAGGGTCATTTAACCCGATGAATCACTTTATATAAATATGTTGGAGAGTTTCTGTGTGTTCCACTGATTTATTTTCATTAAAATGTTGCTTCTTTTTTAATAGTTTAATAGCAGACCCTCTGTTCCTACATGTATTGATAGCGTCCTAGTAGAGATCACTTCCAGGTCATGCAATTTAAAAAAACAAACAAATCAAAATTGGATGAAAAACTCTTTATCCGTTTTTCCATTTTTCATTTGAGCACAAAATCAGAAATTGGAAAAACGAGTCGTTATTCGTTTTTTTCATTCATCAAGTCATTTTTTGCTTTTTGCTTTTATTTTGAAAAACGAATGAACGAATGATACACGGATTGTATCAAGGTGTACACCTAATATTTGCCTTTTAAATTAAATTTTTACACCCATGCATCCATTCCGTATCCTTCTCATTCCTCCATTGCGTCCACCAGTAATTTACTGCAGTGTCACCCTGCACAAGTCCACTGTTATTGATGTATCGTTGTCAATGATTCATTTTATTACTGTGGCAGGTGTCAGCCGTTACTGAAGGCCACTACAGTTAGACGCATCTAACTAAAATGGAAGGAGTTTATGTATGTTTCTAGGCTTATGCATGTCCGTCGATTTTCTCAACAACCATTCATCGATTTCACACTTGTTAAGTGGATTGCTGAGGACTCAATGAAGTGCAGTGTTGACTGCAAGCTCTTGAGATCTACAGTTGTAATGTACACATTGTGTAGTGTATTAAGGACCCATATTAACTGTTACTAGTGTTGGGAAGGATACTTTCCAAACGTATTCCGTTACAGAGTACAGAATACATGCCCAAAAATGTAATTTGTAACGTATTCCGTTTTTGTAGTCCCGAACTGCATACTACAACAATCTAACCGCAGTCTAAGCTACCATGAGCTAATTTTAGCTAACGTTAGCTAACATGTCAAACGGGGCTAGTCTTTCAATGGCTCTGGGGCTAGTAAATCAGCATGTAGGAGAATGTAAAGTCGCACGTCAACTATAAAATAGCAAGGTGACCAGTAAAACTACAGCAGACGACTACCCTTGGCTAAAAAGTAACTTACTTTAAGATGCTTCTTCAGGTTGGAGGTGGAGTCATTTGGACGCTGAAAGGAAGTTGGTTGCTGGCAAGCAGAAGTTGCACTGCAGTGCACAGTTATATTTCATTCTCCCTTCTCTTTCTTTAATGTGAAATGCTGTTTGAATTTCCAAGATAGAAACGCATTCCTGCCCTGGCTCTGTTGTGCTGGTTCCGGCTCCATCTTTACCTCTATCAGTGATCACGCAAATAGCTAATTTTTTCGTTTTCATATTGGGGCTTCTGGGAAATGCATGGAGTTGCGAGAGTGAATAAACCCGTGAAACAGAGAAGGATCGTCATGTAATCCATTGATTTCAACAATGTAACTGCATTCTAAATACCAACTATTTAAATTGTAACTGTAACGGAATACAGTTACTCATAATTTGTATTCTGAATACGTAACGCTGGTATATGTATTCCGTTACTCCCCAACACTGACTGTTACACTTCCAAATGGCATGCTGGGTACAGCTCCCTCTCCATCACTCGCTACAGTACATTCAAGAACGGGTGAGGAAAGAGAGACCGGAGCAGGGGCGCAACTACCCAGTGTCAAGGGGTATGCAGCAACAATTTTGGCACCCCCCCAAGTTAAAGTATATCAGCGACATTGACGGTTGCCCTTGGCAACAAATTGTGACAATTGGCAACCTAATCATCACCCCTGGTTGATGTGATTTGAGTAGTGAGTGGCTTTCCATCTCTGTCTGCACTATTTCCCCCCAAAAAGGACACAATGAATAGGTTGGTCAACAGAACTTCAAACCATACTGGACATTTAGTTTTGTGTGGTCTCATAGAACTCCTACCTGATGTCATCACTGGTCTCATCTCTACATGATGCCAACGCTGACCTCATGTCTATCTCATTCACTCCTTGCCTGTCTTCTTCTCCACTAAGACATCTTGTCAAACAAACATTATGTAATAGATTTTTCATTAGTTTTTCCATATTAATAATATTAAGTTTTCCATATTAATACTATTGGTATCAAGTGGCTCCCCCCTACACTTCTACCTAATGTTAGACCTACCTGTTGCCTTCCCCTGCCTTTCCTGATCCACAATCCTCACACCTGAATGAAATGAACTCACTGTTAAATATAGCAGCCTAAATTCAATTCTTAAATCAGCCTAGTGATGGCATCAGATGAGACAACTATTATGCAGTAAGGTTGTGCTGCTGTTGAAATTAGATTCACATTTTGTATTTTTATATATATATATATATATATATATATACATATATGTATATAATTATTATTATTATTATTTTTTTTTCTTCTTGTCATTTATTGTGCACGCTACCTTATATTTACCAGTTGTTATTTTACCTTAATAAAATTGAGATATGTTATGCATAGGATTGGTACCATAGGGTTTAACCAAAATCTAAATGTAGCTATCAGCAACATTGGTTTGCATTAAGTTAGCAAACACTAGCCAGTCTGTTAACATAGATATTTGCAAGCCTCCAAGTTTGGTAGCAAATCTATGCATGATTCCATGGTAAACCAGAGTTATAGCATTAGTTATTTTTTCCAGATTCTTGTCATTTATTGTACATGCTACCTTATATTTATCAGTTTTCAGCTCATCAACCTCGGTTTTGCATATTCTAAGCTAGCTGTAAACCCCCATTTGGCTGCTACATTCCCAGTGTTAGCAAACGCTAGCTAGTCTGTTAACATGAATATTTGCAAGCCTCCAAGCACAGACGTCACACTTTATTTTCTACCTGTTGCCTCTCACCATCCACTTATTTAACTGATGTCGCATCCCTTGACATGTCATTTCATTTTCCCTCTTGATTTTTCTATTTTTAGCCCCAACAGCTGTTTTGCTTTGAACTTTTTCCATAGACGGAAACTTACTACTCGTACACTTGTACCTGCTCACTCAGCGCTCACGGCGCCCACCTGCTCCCCACTCCCTCCCCCCACCCCTCTTCTATGTCAACATTCTATGATGGAATCTTATGAGACAGGGCGCCTACTCTAGCCTCTTAGTCCTCTAAAATGTTATATAATAACATTGAGGAAATGCAGAAATGATTTAGAAATGCACAACAGCAGCTACATATTGAAAATACCAAAAAAAGATTTTATTTTTTTTTGTTTACCATCACTTTGGCGCCCCCCATGATGCTGCGCCACATATAGTGCATACCCACTTTTTGCGTCAGTGGACCGGAGATGTTACATTGTAGCAAACTCAAACATTTCAAGCTTTCAGAAATAATGCTTTTGTTCCTGGAAATAGCCTGGTCCCAAATGGCTAGCTGTTATCAAATAAAGCGTTTACTCTAGCACTGCTTGGGGACCCAACTATGTCTTGGCAGGTGTATTGCTGAGGACCCATGGAAGGGCAGTGTCGAGTGTGAAGTTGTTAGGATGAGCGGTTCTCAAGAAAAGAACCGCTCTGGACTTTAGGAGAAAGGGAATGGCTCCGCAGCCCCTTTGCATTCTGGTTGGAGATGTGGATATGGTTGAGGAGTACAGATACCTGGGAGTTAACATCGACAACAGGCTGAACTAGAAGACCAACAGCTTCATACAAGAAAGTGATGAGCACACTGTATTTTCTGAGGAAGCTGAGATCCTTCAACGTGTGCAGCAGAATGTTGAGGAGATGTCTGTTGTGGCCAGTGCTCTGTCCTCTGCTATGGAAGCAGCATCTGAGCCAGCGACACAAACAGACTGAACAAACTGATCAGGAAGGCTGGCTTCGTTATTGGCTGCAAACATTCCATAAAACTGTACAACAATTCACAGCTGTGTGTGAGATAACTATCTCATTACCTCACACATTACAATATTGCACTATTATGCTACTTGCACACTGGTCACTTCATATTTAATATCTATTTTGTGATATATACTATGTATGTAGGTTGTAAATTTTATTCTACACTTGTATATACAGGTACATTCTTGTTCATTCATCTAAGTATATTTTTCAGTAGTTCTGGCATTTTTTTTTATCTTTGCTATCTTATTTATTTATTATTTCTAGTATATTTCTTGTATTTTTGGTTTGTGTGTGAGTGAGTATGTGTGTATGTCCATGGTAACTTGCTTTTTGCTGCTTGTAACAGAGTAATTTCCCAATTTGGGATTAATAAAGTCTGTCTGTCTATCTATCTATCTAATCAATCAATCAATCAATCAATCAACCAATCAATAAGCTGCATGCAGCCCATTCTGAACAGGCAAGTTTTGAACGGGCACTGGAATAGTACAGACAAAGCACACATATGCCTGGCTGATATTGGCCATAGTCACAGCCAACACAAAGTAATCTGTATGGCTTGCAGTCTGTTTTGTTCAGCTCAGTCAACACGTTGAATTTAATTTCCTTTCTCTGTCCTTCAGCTGGTAGATTTTTTTTTCATTTCATCCCAGGGCAATATTTCCTTTTGTGTGCATTTGTTTTCACACCCATTTTCCTCCCCATTTACATACATCTATCCTCTTCATATTCATCTATATTTTTACACACATGTATATAAATATATGCATCTCTGTGTTTGTTTTTGCTGGTGTCGCTGTGTGTTTGTCTGTGTCTAAATTATGTTGGTTTGTCTCCTCATCTGTCTCTCAGTCTTGCTCTGCTTGTTTTCCTTCACTTTCTCTCGCAAATCCCCTATACACCATCAAACATACACACACCCACACACCCACACACACACACACACACACGTACACTCATGCATCTTTTTCCCGGGTTTCCTTAAATCTCCCGACTGCTGAGAAAGTGAGTGACAGCACTATATGCACAGTCTGCAAAGGACTGACGAGGATTTTAACCAGATACGTCACAACTACAGGGGAAGAGAAAGAGGGAGGGACAGAGGAGAGGAGGAGAACAAACGAACGGGGAGAGAATGAGAGAGAGAGTACAGAGGGATATATTGAGTCAGAGCTGGTCTGCATGTTCCTCAGTGTTTAAGAGACAGAGGAATTGAGAGCAAGCAAGATGGAGTGCTGGCACAGATGAAGACTGTCCCTGGGTACGTGTTTGTGAATGGCTATATTTGTGAATGTAAGTGTGTGCACATGTGCTTGCATGTGCATGCCTCTCTATGTTAGAAGGGTGAGAGCGATTGAGTTCGTAAGCAACATGCTGCAAGTGATCATTTGAACGTGCGTACCTAAGCAGTGAATTTGGGTGTTATTACATAAGAAGCAGTGCGAGTGACTGAATGAGTGTAAGTATTGAAGATGGGAACAGGCAGTTTGGGGTCTTCATGTGTGTGTGTGTGTGTGTGTGTGTACGGTCTTAACACACGTGTGTGTGTCAGAGATATTCTAATTAAGTGATAGTTACTTAGTGTAGTAAGGAGGGATGAGCTCTATGAAATGCAAGTTTACAACAGAGTCAAGTCTTGTTCTGTTTGGATATGGATGGTGTGTTGGCTCCAGTGTGTTCAGTAATTGGACATGTATGTCTGTGTGTGTAAGATGGAGAGACTTGATATGTTTTACAATGCGTTAGAGGTGTGGTATAGCATTACTGATGTAAACAAAGTCTCAAACCTATGTTATTCTGTTTCAGATTTCTGTGTGGCTTCTACAAACAGCTGGGGCAATGTCAATGTAA
Organism: Sander vitreus; assembly: GCF_031162955.1. Classification (NCBI taxonomy): domain Eukaryota; kingdom Metazoa; phylum Chordata; class Actinopteri; order Perciformes; family Percidae; genus Sander; species Sander vitreus. The sequence goes on along the minus strand of NC_135856.1, from coordinate 20,308,685 downwards.
AGGCAGATTCTAATCTATTGGCAACATATGTACTGTATATGACAACATACAGGAGGACATACAAGATAATTTACTCACAATAAGAAAGGGAAATCCCACAGCATTTGTCAGCTACGAAAGAAGGGTGGACGTTAACAATAGAGCTGAAACAATGAATTTATTTGTTTATCTGCAAAAGATGAATCTTTATTTTTGATGAGCGATTTGATAATTTAAGTCATTTTTCCAGCTTCTAAAATGTAAAGATTTGCAGCTTGCTTTTTTCTGATATATATATATATATATATATATATATATATATATATATATATATATATATGAATGTAAAAGGATTGTCTTTGGGTTTTGGGACTGTCAGCTTGGACTCTGGGAAAACCTGTGCTGGGCATTGTTAACTATTTTCTGTCATTTAAAGTTAACGATGAATTAATTAACTTAAAAAAAGACAGATTAACCGATAATGAAAATAATGATTAGTAGTTGTATCCCTTGAGTCAACACTATGATGTGTGAGTTTTCAAAGCAACACAAGAATAACAGTGAGCCAAACAGGCTAATCATTTGCATTAGAATAGCAACGTTATTGCATTTTTGGGGGGAGAATGGACTTAAAAATCATGAACGGACAACGTGCTAAACGGACAAAATGCACACACATAAAGGGACAGAGGTCTCAAGTTGACACTACAACAGCAGCGACATAATGGACATATGCAATAATGAGGGGCTGATAAGTGACAGGATGCATGGGTAGTTGTGTCATATAGAGAAGGTATGTTTTATGTAAAGACCATATACATTTTTGTTATCTAGTTGTTTTTATCTTTTCTAGTCTAATGTGGGACATCACTGTCTGGTTAACAAAGAAAGCTGTTTGAAGTTTGTCTCTGTGATCACTGTAATCAGACCAGCTCTTGAAATAATAAAGACATGGTGGCACTGCGGGAGTGCATAAGAGAAAACATGGCTTCAGTCTCTCTTAATCACTGTAAGGGAAAAAAGGAAATAATAACATTTGGCTTAACGAGGTTGGAATTTTGGCAACAGTTATTACGCTTCATTTGGTGACAAATATGTTAAGGACCGAGAAAGGCTTCACATAGTATTATGTAAATATTGCTCAGGGGACGTGCAGATGAGAGAGCGAGGAGCGAAAGAGAGAGATAAGGGAAGGATTAGAGTGAAGTGCAGATACACAAGTGACATCACTTGTTCATACTTTACAGCACTACATTTGAATATTAATTCAGAGCACAGACTTGGTGTGCTGACACAACGTGTGAGTCACACTTGAAGTGCCAAAGGTTCTAGCAGATTCTATTTTGGCTGTTGAGAAGTCAGGTTTGCATCAATGGATGGAAATATTTCGTTTTCTTCAGGAAAATATGTTTTAGATGTGCTGCGATTTATTCAACATACTGTCAACGTTGACTTGCCTTGAATATAATTGACCCCTGGTGCTGCTGTACTAACTCCCAGAAAGTGGTGAGGAGTTGGACACTCAGAATAGGCAGATGATACAACTGTTATTTTGTTTTTCTTTTTTGGTTCCTCCCCTCTTGTTCCTCCCAGCTGTTATTCTCTGTTTTGTCTTTCTCACCTCATTCATTTCCTTCCGTCTTCCTTTTATATTCCACAGTCTCATTCGATAGTCCACATGAGCGTATCCAAACCCCCACCGCCCCCCTCCACCACCCTCCTGGCCATCCCCCCTTCCTCCACCTCCACACCTTCCTCCACCGCCTCAACCGCCTCCTCCCCCTTGGCGACGCCCCACTCCACCGGTCCGCCCCCTCCCTCACCGGTCAAGATCTCTATGCAGGAGCACTTTGCCATCAATGTGTGCCCGGGACCCATCCTCCCCATCCCACAGATCTCAGACTTCTTTCCCCGTTTCCACGACTACCCCTGCACGCCACCACCTCCGAGGGAGAAGAAGATCCTAAAAGAGGAGACTTTCAACGGGGAGACGGGTGGAGGATACAAGGATGGGGAGAGGAGGCTGGACAATGACGGAGACAGGGAGGAGGCGATCGACTCCGATGATGATGACAGTGAGTTCTGAGGGGGGTGAACAAAGTTTAGTGGTGGAAAAGTTGTGCTCAGTATTCTGTGTGTGAATGTTTATTCATGTGAAAATGACAAGTGAACAAACACTTTCTATTCTAAAACTTTGGAGAGAGTCATCTTTTTTTTACTCAAAATGAGTTTCAGCATTTTCCTCAGAAACACAACATATGCTTGCAGAGTAATTGTGGATTCAAGCATTTTTCCAAGAGTGTTTGTCACTCCCACTTTATGTGACACAGCGCCTCCGATGATTTATTAGACAATGTAGCAATAGTGGGACTCAGCCTGCAAAGTTTCTGCTCATTCCCAAACATTAATCAAACAAGACAGATCAATTCATATTAGGCAGCATCATGTTTTTAAGAGGCCATCTGCTACACATATGACTCAGCTTGTGTGTGTGTGTGTGTGTGTGTGTGTGTGTGTGTGTGTGTGTGTGTGTGTGTGTGTGTGTGTGTGTGTGTGTGTGTGTGTGTGTGTGTGTGTGACTTAGCTTGTCTTTCCCTTTACTGGCAGTAATTGCCATGGTTTGTGTTGTTTTCAGCCTACCTAGGAACGTTGGAGTTCACCCTGCTCTTTGATCAGGAGAACAACTGCCTTCATTGTACTATTCACAAAGCAAAGGTACACACAATTTTAATATCTTCTTCATTTAACAGACTTCTGTCTGTGTGGTTGCATAATCCTCCTTGAAGTCCCATTGAAAACAATTCTCCTTTGATGCTTTTACGTTTGCACAAGACGTCAGACTGATTTCTCTCAACCTTTTTAAAGTAATGTGTAATGTGTTCGCCACACACCCTCAGCAGCTTGTCAATTCAAGAATAAATCATCTCATGGCACTGTGAAATGTTGGATAATGTTGCTGTGGCAGACACATTTGGTTTGGCACAAGCCTTGTATCGCATATTGTGTACTGTTACATGATGCTAATTATGCTAATCTCAATGAACGGTTCCCTTGAGGACAACAAAAAGGAGTCAAGGATGGTAGAAAATAGTAACATGGAAAGGAACCCCTATAAGCACTATAGAGATGTAGCTACAGTAGAAGAGGTCTGTCATGTCCGCTGTCTTTTTCTGACCCTGTCAGTTGTGTGAAGTGTTTGAGGGCATAATGACGTCACATTTGATACTATAGTATGTGTGTCTGTGTGTCTGTGTCTGTGTCTGTGTGTGTGTGTGTGTCTGCTTATGTCCCCAGGGACTGAAAGCCATGGACTCCAATGGACTGGCTGATCCATACGTCAAGCTGCATCTTCTCCCCGGGGCTAGCAAGGTCACTGCTCCAACCTTACCTCAGTGGCAATTAATGTAACATACTACCTCACTGGGCTGTCCCAGACACTGACACTCCCTCAGGAAAGCCCTACATCACATAGAAACTGCTGACAAAAGGAGATCATTTATAGAAAAGACTGAAAATAGGACACATTCCATATATTATTCAGCTAAAGAACACACAAAATCATTTTTATCTTTTTGCAAGTAATACTTTCCCTTGTTGATTCAGACACTATAAAAAGAAGTCAAAACGTTTTGCAAAAAACGTAACATGCCAGCAGGCTAATTTAATGTGTCGTGTCAAGCCGTTGAGCGGGGAGCATTTCGGTTGGTTACTGCTTAATGTGGCTCGTCCAATGCTCTGCTTTATCGAGCACAAACACGTTCTGGACTGCTGCACTGCTCTTGTCTTGTTTTTAGCTCAAGCAGCAGGAAAGATAAGGCTTGCCACAACAGCAACCCCCAGCTACGCCAAAATGCAACCTGTTGTCGGCCATTTTGGCTCAAGGTTGACACGAAATGAGGTTATGATAAGTGCAGGGAGGACGGCGAGCCAAGATAGGTTGAATGTGTCAACTATCTGAGGTCTAAGTTGCTAACAATAACAACGTCTGGGGGATTTTTGTCCTCCAGCCTGTCTTCTCCCTCGTTTTCGCTCTCCTTTCGCCACTTCCTACCCCTATCTCTGTCTCGATCTTACTATCTGGCTGGGACCCTCTTTGACCTTGAAATACCAACAATGTGTGGAGAGAAAAGGGGGGACAGAGAGAGAGGAGAAAGGAAGAGAGAAAGGGAGAGACAGATGAGGGGAGGACAGCAGCAGGTGGTTGTCATGGAAACAGGGAGGATTGTTACACGGCTCACGTCAACAGGCAAGTGTTGATGGGGGGGGGGAGAGGGGTGGTAGAGGTGGTGGCGGGGGGCACGCAGAGAAAGCGTCAATGAGTAAGTAAGAACCCATGAACAGACCTTTGTTAAATACGGGGACCATGTCTCTTGAGCAGTGGGAGCGTGCACGTGTTGAAGTGAGGGTGATGGACACGCACACACACCTACTCCTTGTCCATGTCCAGACTCGGCATGCAAACGGGGCAGTGAATAATCCAGAACACAAAAGGTTCTAGTCACTGCAAAAGAATTGAGTTATCAAAATATCTCCTCTGCCTCACTCAGCTTTCCTCTTTCTCAGTCTCCCGTCCTCCAGCACAAGCTCTTCAACTAGTTTACAGTCCAGCATGCTGTCTTTGTAATGTCAACACACACTGCAACACATGCGGCGCGTGACCTTGCGTATATGCAGACACATGCTAAGGCTGTAGTCACAGTCACAGAGATGCTGCCTTTATTCGTGCCTCCTTCTTTATCACTCCCTCCCTCATTCTTACACACAAGCATGGGCACAGTAGTTGCCGGAGCCTCTGTGTTGGTCATTAGTATTTTCATCTTCCCATTCCTTTACGAGGTGCATGGGAGATTCACTCACAGTCTCTTCATCCACAGCTCTGGGAAGTAGGGATTGAGAGAGAGGGAGTGTGAAATAAGTAAAAAGATCCATGTAGACAGATGGAGAGAAAGAAGGGAGAGTGTGATGGGCAGATGGAGGGCTAGAGATAAAACATTTAAAAACAGATGCAAAAGCACCAGCGTAGAGGGAAAATGGAGGCAGACAGTGACAGAGGGCAGGGAGAGGGAACTGGTGTTTCATGTGTTTGTAGATGTAGCATGTGGTAAGATATGTGTTCAGGAAACCAACCCAATTCAGTCAATTGGGATTGATGATTATTTGTGAAATTGTTGTTTTGTTGGATTGTGCTGGCCCACATTCAGCTGTGCAACACCGCTGCGAGTCATGACTCTGCCTGTGAATATCTCCTCCCATGGAGGGAACACTTGTTCCCTCCATGGCGCTAACTCTGGGGGGCTGACTCTTGTAGATAACCCAAAAGTTTTCAGCAGAAAATGGAGAATAAAAACGGGGACAGTGATGGGAGGAAAGGGAGTAAGAAGGGAAGGTGACACAAGCAGAACAATGGGATGTGGGTACAAAAACAGACCAAGAGAGAGAAGATGGAAGAGAGGGCTCAGCATCTGGCACTGAGGCGTTAGCAAGAGGCTTACTGTGGCAAAAAGGAAGAGAGAGAGAGAGAAAGAAATGAGGTGTTTATCGGTAAAGCTTTAGACAGGAGCAAGAGTATTTGAAGAGAATAGTCTTCACATTTTCTCTACCAGCTGGACATTCAGAGATGTATGTACACTCTCCCTTCTATAGTATGTTTATAGTGGTGGAAGATCCTTCACTTGAATAAAAATAACACATAATGTGAAGTAAAAATACTTAAATACAAATGAAGGTCTTGCATTCTAAATTTTAGTTTAGTAAAAGTATCAAATTATTAATAGCAAAAAAAGAATCAAATGGAATGTATTCAATATGCAGGCTCAGTGTTAAAATTGGATACCTGTAACTGATGCATTACAATGCATGCAGCATCTCAATATACGTAATTGGTCGAGATTTTTCTAACCACTTTATATACTGTTGGGAATTTTAAAAGATAAGGCTGTTGATGCTCTATATTTTTGTTATTGTCAACAACTCCCATGACAAGACCAAACTCAACAAAGTGTTAGTCCTTCTCTCAGTACTTTCAGACTTCTCCATGCCAAGCTGTGGCACTTAGCCCGAGCCAAATTGTTCCAACTGAAATCTTTTTCAAAATGGGTCACATTCTTTCAAATAAATAACTCCCTAAAATCTGGGCACTGTAATTCTGATCAAGCGTTACTCAAGCAGGAGTAAATAGCGCATTTGTTGGGGACTAATTTCAGTGGCGGGTTAATACACATTTGGTGGTTTAGTGAGTAATGATGGCACCAGGACAATCTATGTGATTGACTTCAAATAAACTACAGTGCCTGTGGCCTCTGGCCCTTCCCTTCCTCTTGCAAGCAGCTGCAGGGCTTTCTAGGGTTCACCAGTTTCTACCGGCATTACATCCAGAACTACAGTAACTGCTGTGGAGGCCTTTGACGGAGCTAAAGCAGTGTTTCATCACAGCTCCCATCCTAACCCTTCCCCATTCCTCACGCCAGTTTGTGGTTGAGGTCAGTTCTTACGCAGGAGTGGATGCTGTTCTCTCTCAGCAATCTGTCCAGGACCAGATGCTTTACTCCTGGACATTCTTGTCCCACTAACTACGAGGAACTACAACATTAGCGTGCTGACCTGCTAGCTGTCAAGCTAGCTCTGGAAGAGTGGAGACACTGGTTGGAGGGGACCGACTTCTGGAACCTGGAATACATATGCACTGCTAAACTGCTGAACTCCCACCAGGCCATGTGAGCTCGTTAACCTAATCAACTTTGTGCTACCGCCCAGGCTCAAAGAATGTGAAGTCAGATGCACTGTCCGGCAAGTTCAAGTCCGAGGGAACTTCTGCTGAGCCTGTGGAGATCCTCACCACCTCCTCGCAGCAGGAATCAAACACAAGGTAAAGCAGTCACATTCAGCTCACAGTGATTGTCCTGTTAATCACCTTTAGTCCCAGTTCATCTTCGCTTGCAGGTCCTTGAGTTTCACCTGACCCATCATCCTGGGGTTGGATGCAAACTGGCTCGCCTAAGTCAACATTTCTGGCGTTCCTCGATGGAGTAAGACAACTGCCAGTTTATTGCTTTCTTTGCAAGAACTCCAGCCAGGCTCCCCCAGGACTCCTCCACCTCCTGCCTGTTCCTCATCGGAGATGGCTCTGCGGTGCATCTCCTCCAAGAAACCCGCCTCCTGGTCCAAACAACTGCTTTTGTTCATTGATGTTACTGCACCTGGATGGGCGCCCGTTCCACACTCCTCCACACTTCTGATTGCTACCAGAAGAGTGCCAACCAGCCCCTCACTACTTTGCAGGAGTATCTAGCTGGCTATGCGGGACCTACCTCTGAATGGAGTCCACAAAATTGGATCCTTGCTTCATGGGCCCCTTCCCCATCTCCAAAGTGATTAACCCGCCTGCACTGTGTCTTTGACTGTCTCGGGGTTAAGGTTTTCTAAATCACATTAGGTCCTCTAGTTATACTAGTCCCATGCAAATAGGACTTTAGAGTCATGCTTTTGGGTTCAAACCAGTTTTTACTGAGCCTTTACAGGAAGTGCAATACTAAATCACTGGGGTCCCCTTTAATAGTTTTTGGACAATAATGGAGCTCTATGACAAGAGGAATAAGCTACTTTCTATCAGGCTTTGGCTACAAAGTTTATACTTGTTAGTACGAACAGTTTATTTTTAATGGGATTTTTTTACAATGAGAAAAAAATATCTACTAATATTACCAGACTATTTCCTCACTATAGGTATTTCAAATCTCAATCTGTAAATTCACTAGCAAAAGTAGTGTTGCATAAAATTTCAAAACTCTAGTTAAGCAGAAGCACGTCCAAATTTTACTTTCCACCACTGTTAACCACTTCATCTCAGAACAGCCAATTAGTTCTGCCTTTGGCTCCATAAGATCTTATTAACCCACATTTTAGGACACATATGTGTCTATTACTTCGTAATTTGAGCCAGGTTTGGTTTTGAAGAGTTGTGTGGAATGTATGTATCTAGGAAGTCAATAAAACGCCTTTTACTAGGACACATGCCCCTATTTCTAGAAGGGTTTATAAACATTAAAATAAATACAAAAGAAAATCCGAAATCAAAATTTGAACAAGATGAATACATCCTTAAGGTAACTGTGGGAAATGAGGCAGCAAGTGGCTGCAAACTTTATTTATGTATGGTGAAGCTATTAAGGGCTTGTGGACATTTTCTCTCTTAGAAAGCTTTAATTTTTCATGCTAAATTTCTTGTGCAACTTAATTGGCTGCTGTTTGAGGCACAGTGCTTATTTTGGAGGTCTGGTTCCAAAATAATCACTGGCTGTCTGGTCTTATCATGTTGGGGAGGAGACAGACGGACAGGTGAGGCAAGGGAAGCCTCACGTCCTCTCACTCTCCTCTACAAAGTAGGCAACAGATGTCTGCGATTTCCTGAGGGACAGAGATAAATGATGTTTTCCCACTCTTTCTCTCTCCCTCCTTCTTTTTTGATATTTTAGTGTCACTCATTCTGCTTCCTTTTCATGATCTTTTATTCTCTTTCTTTCATTCTGATCCGAGTTTGCTTCTTCACCCTTAAAACATTCCTCTGTTTTTAATCCTCCCCTTTCCATTCATTTCTTTTCATATTTCTTCTTCTTTGTCTCATCAGGCAAACAAGCTACGTACAAAAACCCTGAAGAATACGCTGAACCCGGTGTGGAACGAAACGCTGATGTATCATGGCATCACAGCAGCCGACATGACCACCAAAACGCTCAGGTAGGTGCTCCGCTCTGAATTTCACTCTGGCCAGCAATTAGCACTATTCCCTAGAGACAGCCAAATGACCAGTTCATTATACGGTGGATTAAGATCCATGCTTCCAATCCTCCAGTGAACTGCCAGCAGCCGTCTTTGCTACCCAGTGGGCTTTTCCTGGTAATTCATTATTTCAGCCAGGCGATGCCAGCCAACTGTTCCACTAGCTGTTGCTGCAGTAACTGCTCAGGTGTTCTCCTCCTCCGACCTCTCCTTCCCACAGTGCACTCCATATGGAGTGATTGAGGTCATGTGTAGCCATCTTGGCCCAAAAAGTCTGACGCACTGGTGTCATCCTGCATGTGTACGTTGATTCAGAGACAATTTTGCGTGTGTTTTGTTTGTGAACGTGTGTGCTGCGTACAATCAGTGTCAGTTTGCTCAGCAGATTCATAATAGGGTTGGATGGTATTGTCTATCCTGAGGAAATCCAAGTACGGACGCACTGACGCACACATGAATCCCGTCTGCACCACACACAGCTGCAGCTAGTCAGGTGTGTGTGTGTGTGTGTGTGTGTGTGTGTGTGTGTGTGTGTGTGTGTGTGTGTGTGTGTGTGTGTGTGTGTGTGTGTGTGTGTGTGTGCTTATCCTCTTGTGTGTATGTCAAGGGCAATCCCTGGCAGGAAAGAACATGCGTGGCCCCTCCTCAGTACGTAGAGAAGACACACACGTACACAAACAACACACGTCCTTCAGCTTTTACAAACACACATTCAAAAATAACATTTACTCTCCATCCTCCCTCCCACACACACACACACACACACACACACACACACACACACACACACACGTACACACCCATCGCAGCATGAGGAGACACCCCTCAAACTAGAGGAAACCCACCTGACCTCCATTCAAGGACATAGCCCACAGACACAAACCAGCATGAGGGCTCTGGGAAGCCAAAATGAGGAGCGTGACCAGTGTCAAGCAAGAGATGAAGAGAGAGAAAGAGAGAGGGGCTGCCGAGATCAACAAAGAGAGGAGGAGGGAAAGCGTGAATGATGTCAAGTGACAGTTAAGGCGGTTTGGAAGAGGAAACTACAGAGGCCAAGATTAAGGAAGATGACCAAATGAAGGGATGGAGAGAATCCATGGGTCAATTAAAAGAGAGAGATTAGTTTGTGAGACGAATAAAGTGATGAATGAGGAAATTCACTTAGCTGAGAGAAAAAAGGGCGAATGACGGGGAGGAGTTGATTCAAAGGGAAGCCAAAAAACAAAAGAATGAGAGCAGTGAGAAATACGCGAGACAGCAAACGAGCAGGAGTGAATGAAGCGCAGTCTGACATTGAGGAATGGGGGAAAGCGACGGACAGTGAGAGATGGAGAGAGGAAGAAAATCTGCTCAAACTCTCTGTGGATGTCTTCAGGCGCTAGCACGATACCTCAGCCAATAGACAGACTTTGCTCTCATTACTCTACAGAAAGCAGTGAACAGTCAGAAAATGGAGAAACCGAGAGGGATCCCCGGAGAGATGTTTACTCACTGTGTTGCGCCTGCTCTGCCGGTCCCAGCAGGGTGCAGAGGCGGGGATGCTGTACTCTTTGATCCCTGTGCTCTGTGAACTGCTGAGCGGGAGTACCATGTCCAGACATAGCCTCCCTGTAGACCTGCCTGAAGGCCTGGACAGTGCAAAGTTTATAGTATAACTGGGCCATACTGAAGTCGGAACAAACCCATTAAATTTTAGATGATTGCGTTTTCAAGTGAAAACAAGGATTATTTCTAAGCAGCATTTAGATTTAGAATATCAGAGCAAACACTCCTGGAGCAACTACTTTGTCAGAAATACAACAGAAGAACTGGTTTATCTGTTTACAGTGCAGTCAAACAAAGTCTTGTTTTAATAAAGTCAAAAATAATTGCAGCTGTAATCTGATTTCATGCTGCAGACAGTGCAAGTAGTTTCCCACATGACGCAGGACACAGTAAAGTTGGTTACATTGAAGGAATGTGATCAGTGCTAACCTCATCTTTTAGCAGTTGACCACTTTCAATGTGAAGCAGTGGAAGTAGGAAATGTTTGGTTTACATTAGCAGTAAGTAAGTGTGAATAGTAAACAGTGAGGCTGTTATTATTCCAATAACATTGCGCTGGATTAGACGCATGTATAGTTTCCTGAGAGTTCCTCGTACTTAGGTAGACACTTACTATAAATCCAGTGTGGGAATGGTGGACGCCACCACTACCAATAAAAGCTACTACATAGAGCTTGAATTGTTGAATGTAAAAAAATGCAATGGCTGTTGCAGAAAACTGCCAGCAATAAATAGTTTCAAATATGGGATTTGATGTCATGAAAATCTTTTATGATTGTTTCTTAAAGCAGTTTCTTACTTTTTGTTACTTCAGCCCACATAAAAGACAGCGATAAAAGCTGGAGTGCAGCCAAAAACGTATGAGTCATTAAAAGTTTCTTTGGTGTCAAGTCCATTCTGCCGCACCGCTCTTTGTACTGGAGGATAAATTCTGTAAAAAGATTAATGTAGTGTGTAAAGTGGAGGGAGAAGACTGGCTTTGTTTTATTTATTTATTTATTTCGCCCTTCATTCACTCATTTGCAGTTACAAAGATTATGTAAAGCCATTAGGCTGAAGCGAAATGCACTTAAATAGAAAGGGACAGCTAAATAAAAGCAAGTTATGAAATGGCTCTGAGAAAAAAAAAATTCTCAAAGTCGTAACAGCATTCTTTGTTTATATTATGTATTCAGCTATTACTGTGTGCATACTTTATCTCTACGGGCCACTGAAGGTCCATTCTCTTATTAAGAATAAATTAGCTGACTAAACTAAACGTCAATCCAGACTTCACGGTTGGCCTCATAACGGCAAATCTTTCAATTGGTGCAGCAAGGCTGTGTGAGGTGCTCAAGTCTTGAGTGAAAAATCATCCCACCTGGAAGTTATTTAGTCTGTTTTTTAATCATACAATCGTAATTGTTTCATTTGAAATCATTTTTTTACTGATCTCCAGTAAAAATCTGCCTATTTCAAGGCTGATGTGAGCTTTAATACATTTTTTGAAAATACCAGAAACATGAGACAGTGCACTGGGAACAAGTAGATTTATCGGTCTACTTTGAAGTCTGAATATGAGACAGATTACGTTGCTCTGAAAATTGTTTTATTGCAGTGAGGCGACATGACTTTGAGATAAGGTCCACACTTTTCTATCAATTGCTGTAGTCTGCCTACCTTTGGGCATAACTCAAATGATTTAGGACGCAGTGACAGTCATAATATGGTACCAATCCCTTTCCTCATTTAAATAAATCAACGCTTTTCTGCCTCTTTAAAAGATTCACACCAAAAATTGGGGTGAATTGTACATCCATGACTTTGGGGAAAATCTCTTCTTTAAGACTCCTTGTGGCTTTTATCACTAAAACGATTATCAGGGCGCCAGTTAACAAAAGAGAGAATCAAGAGATTTTGTGTGTGTGTGTGTGTGTGTGTGTGTGTGTGTGTGTGTGTGTGTGTGTGTGTGTGTGTGTGTGTGTGTTGTGTGTGTGTTGTGTGTGTGTCTATTCTCTCTCTCAATTTCTTCCCTCTATCTCTCTGAATGTCTGTCAGGGAGATAAAGAATGAGGGGACAAATATAAGACTTCATTTGGTTTTGGAAGAAGGGCGAGGCTGAGATTGGCTACTGGATGCCTCAGGTGAGATGTATAGTCAGGTACTGACATGGTCAGGGAGAGGAATAAAACAATCTTTGATTAGGTATTAGATGACAGAATGATATTTTTGGTTGGGGTTTCTATTTTTTGTTGCAATGACGGTCTGTCGGTCAGTTCACCATATTTGGATGGATTGCCTTGACATTTTGTACAGACATTCATGGTCCCCAGACAATAAATCCTACTGACTTTGATGATCCTCTCACTTTTTCTCTAGTGTAACCATGAGGTTTACATTTGTGGTTTTGAGTGAAATGTCTCTACAATTATTGGATGCATTGCCACGCATTTTTTTTACATGACGCCCTCAGTAATAATCATGTAGTGCTAAGCTGTCCAACACTTTGGTTTATAAACAAAATACCTGCAGAGCTAATGATATTCCCATCAGTCTCAGCTGGTCTTTGTTTTGTGCTAATAGCAGATGATAGCTTGCTAATATGGTAAACTAAGATAGTAAACATGGTAAACATATCTGCCTAACTTAAGCATGTTTTCACTGTCACTGTGAGCATGCTTGCATGCTGATGTTAGCATGTAGCTCAAAGCACTGGCGTGCCTTGGTACAGCCTCACAAAGCTGCTCGCATGATGGTAGACTCTTAGGGCCCTATTTTAACGATCTAAGCGCATGGCATTTCGGGCGTGTCCAAATCCACTTTTGCTTTTGTTTGATGGCGGAAAAAAGGGTCCGTGCGCCGGGCGCATGGTTCAAAAGGATTAAACTTAGTGTCTTCATTAATTCATAGGTGTGTTTTGGGTGTAACATGCAATAAACCAATCAGAGTGTCATCTCCCATTCCCTTTAAAAGCCAAGCACGTTTGTACCTTGGCGCATTGCTATTATGATGCCGGATTTGCACCGTAATATTTTTATTTGTAATCTGTTGCATGTTTGTGTGCTGCTGCGCTTCCCTGTATGTGTGTGTGTAATAAGCATAGTGTGTGCGCGCTGTGCATAAGCCTAGGCACGTTTTACTAATTTGCTGTTAAAATAACAATGAAATGCTGCGCTATTGATTTCAGACCAGGTTTTTGTTGATCAGTGGCGCGATCACTTCCCACTGCCTCAAGATAGCGATACGCCAAGAATGCACCTGAACACACCTCTCTGTAAGACCAGCACCCCCCTGGGCGCAAAGATGGGTGCAGGTGCATTTTCTATTTAAACGACGCGGGTGCTGGACAGGAAATTGACAACTGCGTTGGTCTTAAACTAGCAAAGATACCGGGTGCAAGATAGGGCCCTTAGTCTTGTAATGAGAAATCAGTTGATTAGTATTTAGCCAGCCCAGTCTCATGGCAGTTCGTGAAATGGTTACGTTATTGAATCTATTGATTTGTGAACAGGACACGATTATGTCGTTTTATTCGTGTGGAGATTACGAATTTTAATTTAATGTATTTAAATGGGAAGCATATTTCGTGATCACAGCACGACAACAGTAGGGAGTAGTATGAAAAGCAGAAAATCCACGTAGGGAGGTTGGTCGGGGTGGTGGATGGGTCAAACAATACAGGACTTTTACCCCGGAGAGTGGGGATCACGTCTGGCGTGTTGCAGTTCCTTTCCGCGTTATTCTCTTCCTAATCACAACCGTCCCGTTGTTATCGGTGTGTCCTGCGTGTGACGGTTCCTTTCCCAGTATCTTCTCTTCCTAACCTCAACCGTCCCGTTGTTGGGGCGTTTCATGTCCCCATTGTTGCGTGCCACAGAGGCTACGGATCATGTCCCTGCGCCCAAGGATCGTGTGCCCGTGTGGCAGTCCGTCCCGGTGTTGTCGCTGGCGTATGGTGTTGAATTTCCCCGTTGTGGCCGCGTGTAGCGGTCCGTCCTGTTGTTGTGGCCGGCGTGTGGCATTTATTTTCCCCATTGCGGCGTTTAATTTCCCGTTGTTGCATCCCCCAGAGCAGCCCAGTGTCATGGCAGTTCGTGAAATGGTAACGTTCGAAAATCGTGACCTGTACACGAAATAAACGAGAAACTCGTGACCTGTACACGAAATAAACGAGAAAATCGTACACGAATCAATAAATCAAAATAACGTGACTATTTCACGAAGTGGCGTGAGACCGGGTTGTATTTAGCAGATGGCTCCTTTGAGTCTTTAAAACATTGACTGATATTGAAGTTAGTTTTGCATCTCTAATAATATACCATTTTACTACAAAATCTATGTAGACTATGATTTTAAGTAGCAATTTATCTTCATATTATTATATATTTATAAGTCATCCATCAGTTGTCATCAAAGTCGTTTTTTTGTTGACTCTTCCTACTTGTGTGAGACCAAAAGAGATACTTTCACAAGTACAGCCACCATGCAGGAGTGCTACAACACCCTGATAATCTAATGTAACCCATGAGGCGGATTTTGTCAGCGACTCCACGCTTAGTTTCGCACCACAGGTTGAACAGATTCCACGAGCATCTGTTTGGTTTTTAGAGGAATTCTAAAGCCGAATAAATTGTGGGAGAGGGTGCGAGGAAACGGATGGAGCATTTGGACATAAGAAGCCAAAGGTTTGAGCAGAACTGATGTCATATTTCACCGCAACCATTGTCTCATCACAGACAACCTGCATGTATGACAGAGCAAAGGCACATAAATCATCTGACAGCAGTGGTCATGAGTCAGAGTTATTCTGAAGCTTCTGCTAGAGATACTCATCCGTTATGACTAAAAGGGCTGGAACCAGCATGTCAAACATCCAAATGTCAGAGGGACAGAAAGAGAGGGAAGGTGTGTGTGTGTGTGTGTGTGTGTGTGTGTGTGTGTGTGTGTGTGTGTGTGTGTGTGTGTGTGTGTGTGTGCTCGTGCGTGCGTGGTTGAGAATGGAGAGTAAAGAGCGAGGAAGAAATCAAGAGCAGTGACAGTCCATCTGGGAATATTTGAGCACGGAGGGAATATTGTAGCAGGTGATGGGCTGTGAAGACTGTAGTGTAACTGATGGAATATTCACCCTCCATCAAACGTCACCACCAGTTTAAATAAGTGCCCTCTGTGGAGGAAATCATTTTACAGAACTGTAGCAATATAGACAAAGATACCGAGTGATTCAGTTGTCTTTTTTTAAATTTAGAGTGCAAACAAAGAGAGATACATGCATGGCTCTCGACTCCTAGTCTTGTTTTTCTTTGAGTATCATATACGATATATATATATATATATATATATATATATTGATAGCAGTCCTTTTAATTTGTTTTACCTGTATACAACACATGTACAAAATCAATGTCCTTTCACCTGATTACCTGCTTCAAGCAATCTCTTTCCTCTTGTTTCAATTACAACAAATTAGTGTCTGATGGAGTACCAAACAAGAAGGAAATGATTGAAATCCTTTGGAAACCCTGTTTTCTCTTCAGCAGTCACACAACTTATCATCATTCACAAGGCTGCTCACGTGAAACCACCGGGAACCCGTCTTCTGTTGCAGGCGGAGGAGCTGATTGAATGTTCAGATGCACTTTTGATATATTTGGCACAGTCTACGCTTGCTTCACAATAATGAGCAGAGCAAAGCAGCAGCTGGGGTTCATCTGTAACTTTTCACTAACCAAACTTATCTGCTTCTCTTCTCTATATCTCTGCATCTGTATGCGTGTATGCATGCGAAGGCTGTGTGTGTGTGATATGGACAGACTCGGACGAAATGAATTTATTGGAGAGGTGAGAGTGGCTCTGAAGAAGCTGAAAGAGGGCGAGAACAAGCGCTACTACATGGGCCTAGAGAGAATTGCACAGGTAGGTATAGTGTGTGTGCGTGTGCGCGTGCATGCACGTATGTGTGTGTGCATACCAAATTGGTTTCTGTGGACATATATACTGTATCCAGATGTGTCCTATTTCCATTGTGCATGTTTGCCTGGGGGCTATCAGTCATCAATTTCAAATACTGCATTATAATGTGTTGCATATATTCACCTGGAGGCTCTGTGGACCATGTTGTGTCTCTTTCTCATTTCAGAATAAAGAAGCTAACAATCAAATGGTGGAGCAGGGAACGGTCGTGGCAGAGGAGGAGGTAAAACTATCATCAGCTTTATCAAAATTAATCTTATTATTACCACTTTCAAGTAAAACATGGCTTACTGTAATTTTTGATAACTCTCCTATATCTGATACATTTTCTTATCGTTTCAGCATTTGTAATCGATCCTCCATTTTCACCATCTCTAAAGGAAAAGAAAGTTTTAGAGATTAGTCTTTTTTTTAATCAGTATATATGTCTGAGGCATGAACCCCAATAGACTGCTGTGCTCTTTCTGATGTGATCTTTCCTCTTCTGGTGGTCCTTATCTAATTTCTCTTTATGATTTTAGAGACAGAGGCTAATAGCTTTTGGTTTATGGTTCAACTTGGAGATAAAAGAAGGGGTGAGAGGAGCAGTGTCATTTTGCCAGGCTCAGATAAAGTAATTAATTACAAGCTTTAATTGTAATACCCCTGTTGCTCATACATAAAAAACACACTATATCCTAGGTAGTGAAAATGCTGCAGCAGATCACAATTCTTTTCATTTCATTTTTGTTTTATTTGTGTTTCTTTGAGTAAAAAGTGTTTTGAGAAACTTTATTGACCCTGCTGCAGTATTCTCCGCTGTGTATTCATTGAAGAGGGAAACGTCAGGTTGAAAACAGGTGCTGTGTCTGACACACTGTTGTTCTTTGTGTCCCCAGCGTGGCCGCATCCTGGTGTCACTGTGCTATAACACAGAGAAGGGCTGCCTGCTGGTTGGGATCATACGATGTGCCCATTTGGCGGCCATGGACTCTAACGGCTACTCTGACCCCTTCGTCAAAATGTAAGTCTTGTCTGATATTCATGAACAAACCTGGTATCCTACAAATTATGCTCATATGTAGCTATTCTGGATCAGAAATTCCTATTCAATGGCAGTGTTTTTTGCCAATGTGGTGTGATGTTCTTGTAGTACAGCGAGAAGTCAAGTTGTGTAGGTTGCCATGGTGGGTTGCCATATATATTTTTTTCTTTCTTTCTCTCTCTCTCTCTCTCTCTCTCTCGCACGCTCTCTCGCTCGCTCACTTGCCTGAGACACACGTCTGCAGTGTGGCTGCTGGCTCGTGCAAATCTCTTTCTCTCTGTCTTTATGTTGTGTTTGTGTTATCAAACAAAAATGTATTAGGGTGTTCTGGGCTATTGAAACAATTGTTAGTTGTGGTCCTAGACTTATTGTGCCAATAGTAGTGTACTGCCATTCTGTCTGAGCACTTCTCTCAGCCAATGCGAGGCTTTTCAGTGAGTGTCTTTCAAACACAGAGCTGAGGAAAGGCAAAGTGTCACAGCACACCTGAGCCAACATGCCTGTAAGGCATGGGTAGTGACAGATAAAACCCACACAGCTCAATCTCTGATCTACCTGATGCACTTAAATACCAACAGTGCAGAGAGTGAGAGAGCTCCCACACAGGACAACAATCCTGTAACCAACGCCACCTTCAGTAGTAGGAGGCTTCGAGGCATAACAAGTTGCAGGTTGTTGATATTGCTTCTAAAGGAAGTTTTAACAGCTCAAAAGTAGCTTTTAGTTTCTTCAGTTGAGCCAAAATAGTGTGATTGGACAACCCGGTCTCACGCCAGTTCGTGAAATGGTCACGTTATTTAGATTTATTGATTTGTGTACAGGTCACGATTTTCTCGTTTATTTCGTGTACAGGTCACGATTTTCGAATGTTACCATTTCACGAACTGCCATGACACTGGGCTGCTCTGGGGGACGCAACAACGGGGAAATGAAATGCCACAACGGAGAAATGAAACGCCACACGCCGGTGACAACAACGGGACGGACCACAACACGCAGGATGCGATCCCCGGGCGCAGGGACACGATCCGCGGTCTCTGTGGCACGCAACAACGGGACGGTTGTGGTTAGGAAAAGAAGAACGGGGAAAGGTTGTGGTTAGGAAAAGAAGAACTGGGAAAGGAACCGTAACACGCAGGACACGCTGACAACAACAGGACGGTTGTGGTTACGAAGAGAATAACGCAGAAAGGAACTGCAACACGCAGGACGCGATCCTGGTCTCAGGGGTGAAAGTCCTGTGTTGGCTGACCCATCCACCACCCCGACCAACCTCCTTGCGTGGATTTTCGCCTTATCAATACTACTCGCTACCGTAATCGTTCTGTGATCAGTCAATAAGCTTCCCATTGAAATACATTACTTTAAAATTCGTGCTTACCACACAAAAATAACGACATTAACGTGTTCAGTACACAAATCAATAGATTCAATAACGTGACCATTTCACGAACTGTCATGAGACTGGGCTGGATTGGAATACAGTTATTAAAGGTTGACTTGCACAACCGTATGACATGTTGTTTGATCTCAAATTGTGCACTTTGGCTCCTCTGTAGATTAGATTATATGTATCATCACAGAACTATAAATCCAGAGGCCTGTACTACAAAGCAAGATTTGGCGTTACCGAGGTAACTTCAGGTTCAACCCAGGGTTTTGTGTATCACGATGTTGGATCACTTGTTACCGGGTTAAATCGCCTTGGTAACTTATGCTGAACACCTACCCTGCTCGGGAGCAGGTTATTTTGGAGATTAGAGATTAACCGGTGTAAAAGCGCCGCCTACTGACCAATCAATGCTCGATTGATAATGGCGTCACCGTTCTTAGAAGATCCGGTGGAGCTCGGTGCGCGGAGAGAGAGAGAGAGAGGTGCGCATAAAAGTTAAAACATTTAGAGACCGACAACCCCGTTAACATTCCCTGATGGGTATCTTTATGAAATATATAGATTTTCAGCGGAGGGAATTTCGTATCTTTGTCGGCTTCTTGGGCTTTGAATTATGTTTTTATATGTATTTTATTTGCTCTCACGATATTTGCTCTCACTTCCACTGCCAGGGTTGCAACTGAAATAATAGGCAAAAGCAACAACAGTTTATGGAAAGCACAAGTGTAATTATGGTCAGATCTTGACTGATGGGGAAGTGACATTGATAAGCCTTGTGATTTATGCATTTACAGCGTTGGCTTTTTTTGCCAGCTTTCCTTCCTGTTTTAAGAAGCAGCTGCGTTTGGCCTGTAAAACCGTGTCTGTGCTCGTCATATTTATGTAGAATTATAGTTTCCTCTTCTTATGTAAAATATGTGGCTCGGGTAGATGTTTGCGATTGGTCACGATGTGCAAACATCGCCTCTTTTATGTGAACGTGCATGTCTCTAGATTGGGAAACCCTAGGTTGATTTAACTAGTTGTTAACCACCGTCGTGACACAGGTTATGCGGGACCGCGGTTGTTAGGGTTAGTGAAGCTTGGTAACTGAAAGAAATCCAGGGCATGTTGATCTTGATTCGTAGTACAGGCCTCTGCTTTACATGAAGAACTGGCTGACCTAATGCACAGTGAATGGAGAGACTTATTTGTTTAGCATGAAATGAAAAGGCACTCTAGCATAGGAAGTAAGACTTGTCCGCCGGGCGTAGAGGAGGAAGTAGTGTGATGTTATAATGCCACAAAGTCTGTAGAGGGAGGTCGGGGTGGTTGGGAGGGACAATAACGTGTCAGAATTTAACACAAGAGGACGCTGTTTATTTCCTATTGACATTCAACATTGGTTTCTTTTAGCCATGGCCATGTTAGACCACAAGCTTAAACACATGGTTATTATTGTAAGTAAGGGTGACCCTTAATAGTCGACTTTTCGACGATTCAGTCTAAGGAGACTGATTCGACTGCCAATCTCACAGTCCAATCGTCACAGTGGAAGGGAAGTGTGGTTATGGAACAAAGGATCATTCCTTTAGGGCTGTATGGGGGTGAATTGCTTGCTTTCTCCCAATAATTCATGATATATAGCCTATTTTAGAATACATTTATTAAGCAGAGTACTTACATAAGAACATAGCGCAAGCAAAGTGCTAAATATTAATTGAATTTATGAACGATTCTCTGTCACAATCCGCCAAGGGAGGCACGTAAAAACAGCTGGCTTTCAGCTTTCTCTCTCTTGTTGACTGTCCCTGTCGTTTCCCTTCCGCTGTGTGGATTGCTATAATGGGGGGGGGGGAATTGAATTTAGGCATGGAACGATATTAACGATAGGCAAGACTTAACCAATCAGATTTGACTATGTAAATTCTTAGTCAGACACACCCTCAATTGTAACCAGGATGACGAAGGTCCCCTACACTTAACAGAGTAGTCATTTTAACCCAAACCATGACGTTTCCCAGTGGTTGGCGGTTCGATCCTAAGCACATTGTTTTTGTGGTTAAGCCTAATCAAACCTTAACCATTGTGGTGCTGGATCCGATAGAGCTTGTATGTGTGTGTTGTGTGTGTCCTAGAGGGCATGGATGAACGACATATTGTGTAGTTTAATGTAGAGGACTTGTTGTAGATGGAAGATGGGAGAGTTTGGTCTGAATGAGAGGGACAGCTACAATTACTGTATTGAAAAACATTTTCATCCGATTGTTTGTGTTTTCACTCGGTTGTATAAGTGGGAAACATTGAGCAAAACTTTTTCGACACTCACCCACACTATTGGGATTTTGAAGGTCTTCTGAAATTTTTGTAAAGAGATGAGATATACAAAAAACAGAGAGGAAGCTCATGTCTCAGACACACAAACACACACACACCTAGATGTATTTCTTCTTTCTCTCCGAGGTATCGTTTTGTTCCTCTACTTTAACGCATTGTGCTTTATAGTTCTTCTTTGATGCACAATGTTTTTTAATACACCAAAAAATTACATATGCACCTAGGGTATCCAGCTCTTCCCCTTCTTTCCGTTTCCTTTGCTGGCATAGGTGAATTAAGTCTCTAGAGTATACTGAGCGATTAAGTCGACATAGGAGTAAGGAATTAATTTGCTTAGCTAGCTTTCTGGCTTACTTCACTGTCAGAGCGGTGATGTCCTGCAGCTGTAATACCAGCAATCCTCTTGAGGAATCTGTAACTAAAGCTGATCTTGATGCCTGTCTCTCTTTATCCGTGTGTGTGTGTGTGTGTGTGTGTGTGTGTGTGTGTGTGTGTGTGTGTGTGTGTGTGCGTGCGCGCGTACGTGCGCGCGTACGTGCGCGCGTGTGTGTCTTCATGCATTTGTCCAGAGGGATTTTCCAATTGGTCTTTTTTCATAACCAGCCTTTAGAAGCCATTCAAGTGACACAAGGTCAGAATTATTGCAGAACTAATTTGTCGATCATTTAAAAGGACATATTAGCATTTGAAGACTATATTATACTATATTAAAGAATTAGTTTACATCCTTCAGAAGGACCCACACTCCTACAGAATACATTATTCTGTCAGAAAAAAAGACGTGAAGGCAGAAAAAAGTGCAAAACATGTCAGATATTTCCTGCTGACCAAGCACACTGCCAAGCTTCACAGTATGGTTCTCTCTCTCTCTTTCACTCTCTTTTTCCCTCTGAATGCATGTGTGAAGTGAAAATCATGACTCCTCTCTGCAGCAGGCATATATTTAGCTCCTCTTTCCAATTGTCATTCATGTTTCTATCACTTTTTTTGTTGTTTTTGCATCTCAGTGTTGTAGCTGTGGTTTCTGTTTTTAACACCAGCTCATCTCTCCCTGTCACTTCTATATTTTTGTTGTTTCTTTCTCTCATTCACAGGGTTGCTCTCGCTTTTCTGCTTGTCTCTATCTCACCTAAACTTGCTGTCAGGATGGTTTTAGGTGCCAAACGCTTGTGACCCTGGCAGTTGTTAACTTGTCATGTGATTAAGTGATGAGGGTCCAATGACATAAAGGGCTAAAGACAGATGATAAATAATGTAATGTAATTGTACGGTTACAGTTGTTGTGATGGTACTCACCAAATGTGATTTTAATTTTGTTTTAATTTCAGCTTGTGTTCAACCATGTCCTGTTACATGCCTGCATTTTTACCTTTCATTTGCACATAAAAAAATAGCATAAAACAAAATAAAATAAAAAAATAAAATACTCATTCTTGCACAGGGCTGTGGATTTTGTCCTGCATCTTTTACAGTGTCACGCTAAGAAGGGATTTATTCACAGCCAGTTTGGACAGGAGAAATATTTACAGCGACTCTATCTCTACATAGGTATGGGAGTGTTGTTTTACTGAAATACAGATTAAAAAATAGAGCTTAAAATTAACAAATAATACAAATACCTACAACAACAAAAAAGACTTGGATAAAATAAACAGCATCTAATTTAATACAAGTGGGCTAATGACTGTAGCATGGGATGGTTACATGAAGACAGCATAAATTACAGGAGGTGACAACAAAATCATTAACACCAGCAGAAAATACAACCTTTGTAAATCTACTAAGTTTGAAGTTTTGTCGAGACTGTGACAGATGTTTTGAAGCTGCTGTTGTGTAGTTGCTTCACTAGATTTGAGAATGCTATGTCTGGGTGTTCCTGTTATTTTGTCCACCCTTTTTATATGTCATTCTTAACTAAAGTTGTCCATACTGCTCCATATGAGAAAAACAAACAAAACAAACTATGGAACAGTAGTTAAACATCATCATTATCATAGAGAAGAACACCAATCCCTGTTAACCTGATCAGTCAGTGGAGGTTTGTGACACATGGCTAGGTGTATAGCACAGAAAGATATGGTTAGTTTACTGTATTTTGCTGTGAACGACCTACTTTTTAAAGAAGCAGCCAACAAAAACTGAAAGGGATAATCCCCCCCTATCTCTTTGGGCCAGCCTTCCATGTTATGAATTATTCTTCATATTGAATTTCCTACAGTAATTTTGGCATAGTTTGGTTGCTGCTGTACAGAATATTTTTATTTATGCTATTATTATTATGAATGTCGCTGTCAAATTATGTTTTGTTATTCTGGAAATTTGAATCCCGCGTCTGAGCGGCCTCGGAGCCGTATGTTAAATGTGATTTGGCACAGCTCAGGCTGAGATGTCCCCCGGGCTCTCACATCACCCTTTCACATGCTGCAGGTCAAATAGAAGCTTTGTTTGGCCGCCTCTCTCTATGGATTTCTTTCTTTTTTCTCTTTTCTTTTCTTGTGAAGGCAGTCCGCCAATTGTATAAGCACCAGATATTTTATTGCTGATTAGCTTATGGAGAAAATTACCTTTTTTAAAATACAATAAACACCTAACAGAGCCTGTGACTATAGTGATATGAAGCTGTTGCTGTTTGCACAAATTTGGCCACTGGACTATTTGTGATTATTTGCCCCAAATAGCAAATGTCCTTATTTTTCACAATGTTAAACTTAAAAGGGACCTTTCATGCTCATTTTCAGGTTCATACTTGTATTTTGGGTAACTACTAGAACATGTTTACATGCTTTGATGTTAACCCTCTGTCTGAGACGCTCTGTTGTCGTCTGTTTTGCTCACAGGGAATACTTTTACATGCATTTACGTCGTTATTTGAAGCTTTGGCCACGTTTAATATCCGACCTTATAACATTATATATGCCAAAATATAAGCAAACCATAATACAGTAGGTCCCTTTAAGGTTATTATACTGTAGTTGCACCAGCTGACAAGACTGGACACCTCCCACCAATATTCTGATCATAAATATTTAAACTTATTTATAGTGGGTACTACAGCAGTGTCTACTTCCAATCTCCCTTCACAGGTTATTTAGTTAGTTATGTAGACATGAGTGGTGAGCTTTCAAACAAAGAACAACTTTTCCATCTCACAGAGACAGTTTAAGAAAAAAGTCAACCGAATTTTGTGTAACTAATATATATTATTGTTTCTTAGAAATGTAGTGTAGCCATCATGTGATCCCTCAGATTGGCCAGTTAAGCCCCCTACCGTAGGTGTGGAACCTGGGGAGTTGCTGTAAACACCTGGACAAACTTTGATATTGAGGCCTTTGGTCAATCCTGGCTAAGACCGAACCAAGAATATGTTAATAAGTAATGACTTACAGTAAACCATGTGTGTTTGCATCTAGTTGTTAACTAGGAGAAAGTAGGAGAACTGAAGTCAGAATTGGCCCTGATAACTACAACTTCAGCCCAATCATTTCATATAATGAAAAATGACATTTTCCTCACTGAGAATGTACAGTGATGAAAATGTCTTTGTGCCACCACCTTTCTTTTTTTATCAATTCCTCCTCCTCCTGTTCCTTCCTCACCTCCATCCTTCACTCGCTCTGATTCCGGCTCTGCGGTGACAACCCCAAGCCCATCTCATGCATCATCTGTCAGGCCAGGATTCGTCACTGACTGGGGGGAGGCTGGAAGAGTGATATATCTCACCGCCTGAACATCTTGACTTGGAATTTATGCTGATGATGACTCCCATTGCCCTTTAGCGATCCTTCTGTTGCCTCTTCGCTGGAGTCCTCCAACATCGGCATGATTACGATCTTGCTGCGGTCTACTGTCTCTTTCTGTTTCTCTTTCACTCTCTCACTCTCTCACTGTCCCCGTCTTTGTTCAAAAGACTTCTGGGTCACCGTTACCCCAGAAAGAGATTTTGCAAACTCTGTCTCCCTTTGTTTCTGCCATTCAGCAAAGTTAACTATCACAACAGGGCAAAAGATTTAAAAAATAAATAAATAAGGAACGGATTAATTACTTCAAAGCGTAACTCTCACCAAATGCAACCTAGGGTCTTTTTGTGAATATACCCGAGTCAAACTTTTGTTTAAAAGCATAATTAGGACGGAAACGCCACTTTTAAGATTAACCGTATTCTCATTTTCGGTCAAATGGACTTTTGAATGGGAGAGCTAGGGGCACTACTATGATAGCATCAAAATCACTATTTTTAAAACACTAAGAAGGCTTGACACAACATGAAACTTTGCTCGAAGTATCACCAGGGTCTCTACATATGAACTTAAGCGTTGAGAACATTGTTTGTGTACACAGAGTTCACTAAAAAAGGTTTTGAACAACTCACGTTAGCAGTTGTTGTTTACGCTATCTGCCATCTTGTCAGTCAAAAAGAGTCGATCTCCGAATGTAACGTAACAGGGAGGAGAGTAAAGATGGAAAGGTCCTAAAGCTTAGTTCCATATAATTGCACGGATAATTTGTTGTTTTGTCGTTAGTGAAAAATAATATTGACCTTGTGGTTGAAACAGGAGCCTCATATAAGAATGACATTTCCTCCTATGGAGTCCGTTCATTCGCATTTGACACTTTTCGACTGACAAGATGGCGGATAGTGTAAACAAAACCTCTTTTTAGTAAACTCTGTGTACACAAACAATGTTCTCAATGCTTAAGTTCATATGTAGAGACCCTGGTGATACTTCGAGCAAAGTTTCATGTTGTGTCGAGCCTTCTTAGTGTTTTAAAAATAGTGATTTTGATGTGATCATAGTAGTGCCCCTAGCTCTCCCATTCAAAAGTCCATTTGACCGAAAAACGAGAATACGGTAAATCTTAAAAGTGGCGTTTCCGTCCTAATTATGCTTTTAAACGAAAGTTTGACTCAGGTACATTCACAAAAAGACCCTAGGTTGCATTTTGGCGAGAGTTACGCTTTAATCTCAGCAATAATGATTGTTCTGGCCTTGTTTAAAAGGTAAAATGCATTTAAGGATCTCTATTGTGCAAACAGCACCCCTAAATCCCTATCTATATTTTAAATATCAATCCTCTCATCTAAGTCTTTGCTAGAAAGGAAATCAACGTATTTCACAAAATTTCAAACTATTACCTTATGTTCAAGCTGTGTCATCCTGAGGTTGGGCACAATCTGAAGAGTGTACAAGGTCCTGATGAATTTATGTCCTCTTTAGTTTTTGCTCTCTTTTTTTCTTTCTTCCTCAGCATCTTGCAGCCAGATATGGGGAAAAAGTCCAAGTACAAGACTTCAGTGAAGAAAAAAACTCTCAACCCTGAATTCAATGAGGTACAACGTCTCTCCTGCTCTCGAATAACCACAATACACCTGTCAACTTCTTTCATTTTCTATACTGAGCTCAGATCATGCTCTGTAGTGTATCTGAGGTTTGGATGAGCATGGCAATTAAGCATACCTTTTTACACTTCCTTCAAATCTGACATTCTTTACCTGAATGTGTTCTCAGCATCAATCTGCATGTTTTTACTGAAAATGCACTAAATTACGTATTCAGTTCCATTCAACTCTCATGTTAATGAATCATTTATATAAATATCCTCTTGTGTGCACCACCTGCACAGGAGTTTTCATATGAAGTTACCCTGGACCAGCTGGCAAAGAAAACCCTGGAGATCTCTGTGTGGGACTACGACTTGGGAATGAGCAACGACTTCATAGGTAGGCTGAGAAAAAAACTGAAGGGAAGAGTGGAGAGGGAAGCTGCAGCAGCAAAGTAGGCGACTGTACCAGAGTGTTTGAATAAAAGCGGCGCAATTGCAGAAAACATAAAAACCAGGCCGAGCGTGGGTGGAGGGAGATGGGAGAAAGAAAAGGAAAAAAAGAAACTTGAAAAGATGGGGGGTAATTATGAGGCTTGAGGAGAATGATTTGAGAGAGCAAAAGAGAGCTTGAGTGGAAAAGGAAATGGAGATGCATTTAGAAATCAAAAAGGATCTCCATCCTTCGTGCACTTGGCACATCAGATCGCTGCTGCTTCGTCAGACTGCTTAACGGCTTTGGCATTGCCTGATGTGTATGTCACGGCAATAGAGCACATTGGAGCTCAGGGACTGATGGGGAACTAGTGGGGAGGCGCATGAGAATGGATTACCACCCTGTGAGCTTGAAGGCCTTCAGATCAAAGTGTTTTACTGTGTCTGATGTGTTTGCGCACATGAGTGTGAGGCTGTGGGCTGGGTGGGAGACACATGTGTTTAGATAAGCTCAGTGAGTCATAAGCCCTGCTGGGAGAAAAGGCCATCAGTCTAACGTACAGCCCGAAGATCCCCCTGACCATTATCATTACAGGTACAGCTATATCGGCCTGCCAGTTATGTTAATTGAGGCTGGGAGAAAAATGACACTGACCAAGAAGAATAGAGAAAACGAGTTGATAAAGAGGCAGAGCGGGCATAACCCCAGTGTACTTGTATGAGAGGGAGAGCAATAACAAGTGGTCTAATAGGCTCAGCCGAAAAGATATAGAGGATGTGACACAGTAAAAGGTGAGATTTCAGAGATACATGGAAAGGAAAACTGAACAATGAGAGAATAAATGTGAGGGCAAAAGTACACAGGCAATAAATCAAGTGGATGACTTGTGGGAAAGATCAATACAGAGATGGGAAATTCTAAACCTCTTGTAAAACCTTGCAGAAAACAGGATACAACTGCTAAAGAAACTAAAGAGACGCTATAGATTCAGTACCAAGTACAGTACTGTGTCTATAAGTCTTTTGGCGCAAGTGAAGTCTCAAGTCAACTGAGACAAGTTCAAATCGATTCTCCAGTAGGGCTGAGTCGATATGATACCCCAGATCAGTATATCAGATCAGTGCCAATAAATATCCACATTAAATACAGTTTATACATCAATGTCTTTATAATGTGATTCCGCTGTAAATTATGTTCTTTCGTTTTAATCAGAGTGGGCCACCGACTCCGCATTTAGTGTCACGCAATCCCTGGCCTCCTCTAATCTCACGTAAAAAAATGTTTCCACGAGTTTCATGCAGTAAGGTACTGGATACAGAAGTGTTTGTACATGTTCAGAACTGAAGCGCTTGAAGAGAGAGGAGCGAGACACAATGATTTGCGCAATTGTGAATGATGGCGCACACATTTGGACATTCTCTTTTCAAAGTCATCCTGCATGCCGAAAAGTTAAAATCCTGCATACTTTCTCCCCTACGCACACCTGCCCAATCGCTTGGCAAAGTGGTGATGCTGTCGGTTTAGCAAAGTTGCTAAAATTGCCGGATACGATGATGGATGATCCAACAAGAGACTTGATTTGAAGCAAGATATTTAGTTCACGTGTTCTTGAGTAGCTGCTGGGGGGGTTGAATGCGGCAGATGCGCAGCAAGGGGAAATGTTGTGAGGGGTAAGAAATAAGCAGACAGAGAACAGGGTCAAACCTGTGTGAGTGTTGCTGCACACCTGCTCACCAGCATGAGTGTCAGCCTCACCCTCGTCTGTGCCATCTCCTCAGGCTCTGGTGCCTCATCCCTCTTCTGTCCCCCAACACGTCAGGATGGCTGACCGTTTGTCACTAGCAACCCGCAGGCTCAGAGAACACTTCATCGATCTCTGTGTGGAGGTGGTGGGAGTTTGGTGGGGGTGGGGGCAGTGACCAAGTGTTGTGCGTGATTATCCTATTGAAACTCTGTCAATAGATTTTGACCATCTGTCTGTGTGTAAAACGGAAGGGAAGGAGGATGCAGGATAGGAAACCCTTAAAGGCTGCTCCTCTCCTTCCACAAGCAGCATCTCAGGCAGCGTTCAGTGCTGAACTCAGCTGAGATCAACAATCGAGCCTTGTTTGCTCGCGGCGGTCGTTTTCCACATTTTCCAAGGCGCTGTTAGAAGGCAGCATTGCCAAAATAGCGTGTTTTAAACTTCACGCTCCATTAACTGTGCAATCACAGCCAAGGGAATGGCTTTGTAATAACCTTGGTGTGACAACTGCCTGCATCTCTCTGTCTTACAGTCTGCCTCTCTACCAACGCCTCCATCACCTCCGCTCACTTTCACCTGAGTCATTTCCTCCTTCTCTATATATTAACCCCCCCACCCACCCACCCACCCTCCCGCCCGCCCCCCCACCCACCCTCCCGCCCCCCCATGCTATTCAATAAATCTTTCGTTATCTAAATCTCTCTGTCTTGTAATTCCCCAGCTAGCAGTCTATTTCTCTTTCTCTCTTCTGCCTGGAGGAATTTGTCTCAAGTGTTTACTTCCTTCTTTGCTCCCATGTCTGTCTGCCAGTCAAATAGTAATAATCTTTATTGGCATGAATGTTGATGTACATTACTGCTGAAGCTCAATTACATTATTGACTATTAGATTTTAACAAAAAAATAATAATTTCTGACAGTCTGTCCCCGTAAATACATTTACTCAAGTACTGCACTTCAATTTTGATGTACTTGCACTTGCTCGATTATTTTTATGCCACTATGTACTTCTACCCGACTACATTTCTGATGGGACAATTGTACTTTTTATCTGACAGCTATAGTTACTAGTTACTTTTCAGGATAAGATTTACTTAAAAACATATGATAAGCTTATAAAATAAAATGCATTGTCCTTGTTTTCACATACAAGGAATTTGCCTTGGTGTATTGGTGCATAACAAACATAGTAAGAGAAACTGAAATTAAAAATATAAGCAAGTGTTGCAAGAATCAAGAAACATACAATACAAGAAAATTACAATAAAAATATGAATGAAAAATACGTGTCCTTGTCAATGGGGGTCCCGGGCCTTGTTGATTAATCCAGTTTTAGAAGGGAAGAAACAGTGGCGTGAGGTTTTGGCCTTACGTTACACATAATCAGGTGGCCAGAAACACGAATAAATGAATGATAACTGCTGGATTTGTAAACAAGCTGCCAACCAGTTCAACGTCAGTTTTGTGTTCACAGCTTGTTTCTGCTGCCCCTAAGTGACAGACAAAAACAGTTAAGTTTTTTCCTTTGTGAGAGGCCCAAAAGGTTAAAATTATTCAATATTTCACAAAAACATCTAAGACTAGAGAAGAAGAGGAAAGTCCAAAACACTACATAACAAATTTGTTTGGTTCTTCTTTTCTCTCCCATTAATCATCTCACATCCCCCTTGGATTTATCTTGTGGCCCGACCCCTAGGTTGGGACCCCTAGGTTGGGAACCACTTGGCTACTGAACTGTATATGAAGTAGATGAAACTAGCTCCACCTTGACCAGCTACAACAGTGAAATGCTGCATGTGCATTGATCCATTAGTACTGACATTAAATACTTACTTTGTTGTATTCATACTTTTACCTAAGTAAAGGATCTAAGTACTTATTCCACTAGTAGTCTTTCTTTCTTTCTTTCTTTCTTTCTTTCTTTGATCCTCCTAATTTATGTCTCCTTTTCCTCACCAACTAACAACTTCCCATCGCCTCCTGATTCTTCTCTGTTTCTGCATCTTGGTTTGCAGGTGGAGTGGAGCTGGGCATCACGGCAAACGGACAGAGACTCAGACACTGGTTTGACTGTCTCAAAAACAAAGGGAAGAAAGTGGAGTACTGGCATACGCTCACACAGCAAGGAGCCCCGAGCGGTGACAAACCGGACTAGATTACACAAGACATTCATGCATATACACACACACACACACACACACACACACACACACACACACACACACACACACACGAACACACACACACACACACACATTTGTCTCACTGGAAGATGGTTGATAACAGACCAAGTAAAGCCCTAATAAGATCAAAGGATAAAACATGCAATAATAATAATGTTAAAAATGATCATATAACGCCAATAATTACTGCAGCAAGTATTAGTATATGATATTCATACTAATATTAGTTATGGTAATAAGGTGTAATCTGAATACTAAAGGTGAACCAAATTATGACGATGTCCTCATTAAAGTGTTGACGTAACAAAACAATACTCACAAAATTGTGCTTTAGACCTTACTGTATTGTGGAAGTCGCTCATATTCTGTCATTCAAATTGACACCTAATGAAGAGATTTGAGATTAATGTACTCAGAGTTCATTCAGTGAAAGATGCCAAAAGTACGCTAGTGACTCAATGTGGTATATAGTTGCAGGAGTGGGAATGTTATGAAAGGGTGATTCTGTACTGGAGAAGTTTCTATTTTAGTGGTTGTTGATCTGATGCAAAACAACATACCGTATTATAAAGCACAAAATGATCCATTTCGTGGATTTGTACCTTTACTGTTCAGTGTTCTTGTTCTTATGTCTTTTATTGTCTTTAAGTGACAGTGGCTTTCTATACACCTTCATATCAGACATTAACGTGTCAGTATGTGCGTGTGGGCATGTGTGTGCGTGCATGAGGTCTATGAGAATATGAGTGCCTACATTTTCTGTCCGTGCAGTGTGTCTGTCTCTGTATCTGTATTCACATCACAGCCCATTTCAAATGTCTCCATCCAACTTCACAAGCACAGAGGTGTGAAGAAATAATAACAAAGGACAAGAAGGCACATACAAGTGAGAGGTCCTCCGCTGCCACCACCACACGCCTCAGTGGTGTGAGCGTTCCTGGCTGGGGGGGACACTGACAAGCTGTCAATCATGTGTGCCAGACCCTTTGCCATCTCTCTCTCCTGTTGCCAGACAGTCAAAAAGCAACTTTAAGAATGGAATATATCTTGATGCGTAACCTCTTGACAGTTCTTTTTGACTTTCTCAATGAAAGGCTAAACGGATATTGCTTTTTAGAGGTGCCGTTTGTACCTTTACTTTGCAGCGGCATTATGAACCAGATTTAAACAGGACCCAAGCAGGCTTACCTCAGTGACTCCAATTCTGCTCCAACAAAGTCACAGATGATGCAACATGTTCTCCCTGCACGGCAATATCGCAGCAGTAATGTATTAATTTGAAAATACAGGCATGTGATTGGTCCTGTTATCTGATTAATGAGCATAGGGCTGCCCACAATTTTGAAAATAATCCACCTTTGTTGCATTTTTGAGAGGATGTAAAATGTTATGTAAAAGAAATGTGGCAGAATTCTACACCAACCTTTAGAGGGAGTCATTGCTGTGATCAATGTTGCATTCATCCCATTATTTCTGACCTATTAAATATCAGGTTTGTAGAGGCATATATTTTATCCTCTGGACAGGGGACACTGGGACTACACTGTCTGTGACACAGGATTACCTCCCTGAGATAAACGTTGCAGTTAGTAGAAATGCCCTCCACCCACATGCCTGTTATGTGTCTCGATGCATATCTCTGCATATCGATGGTGTATATGGGCTTGACTATCACTGAATCATTTAAATGCCTGCCAGAATATCAAATGCACTTCCCCGGTTCACCTACGTATCACTATAGCTCTTGCCATACACTGGTTCACAAAAGCACACCCACAGTCGGTCAGTGGCCTCCGGGACTTTTTCTAACTGTTGAATTGATCCGGCCGCTCATATTCTTGGTGTCCTTCAACAACCTTGTGAATGTCTCATCGTTGACTGCAAAAAAAAAGTGGATCCTTCAGTGGTGAATTAGGTTTAGAATAAAAAGGGCTTGGGCATTATTGTAACAGTAGGCTTAAAGACAGTTTCAGTTAGACCTTAAATGACTTTAAGAAGAGGTTTGGGCAAGGTTTATTCTGTACTTTCTCTATGCACATCAGAACTCTCAGCACGTCGGCAGTGAGATAATCAAACCAAAACAACAACATTATGTTATCCTGGCAACAAAGATGCATTTCTGGGAATACTCAGTACTTTGATTGGGGCTAGGCTGGGTGACAGTGATCTAATAGAGTTCACATTTTAGGCTGGATGGCTGCTTATTCCCGTCTCTGGATATGTTGGTTTTGTTAACAGTCACCAAATTTTGTGACTTGTCTATTGACCCCGCTTCGCTTACGTAATCATTTTATCTGCAATACAGCTGCATGTTTAGCAATCACTATCAGCTTGTATAATAGAGTGCAACCATAGCTGATCATTCTGAATGCTGATGTGTTTACAGTCTATGCCATCAGTGTGTATTTGTTTGTTTGTGAATACAATGATTCAGGGTATTTTTTGCTCAGTTGCTGTGCTTTGCCAAGCAAGCTATTGCTTTAAAAAACAAAACCTTTACTGTCATAGATTTTGACACGTCGTCTTCCTTCAATTGATATCGCTGGTAATGATGCAGGATGGCAAAAGGCGAATGAGATGGGGAGTTCACTACTGCAGTCCCTGTGTATTCACTGTCAATGTCAATCACACAGTATGGCTGCCATCCTGTGGTGGGTTTGTGTAACTACTTCGCAAATAAATTGAAGTTGTTTCATTGGTTGTCGGTCTTCTTTTGAATGACACGTGATCCACATTGTGCTTAATTCTTCAAAAACATAAGACAGGCAGCATATGTGTTGGGTAAATATGTGTTTATTCATCATCATCTTTGAAAACAATTCACATCCAGGCCTTGATATATGTTTTTGTGAGGGTCACTGCTCACTTTAGTAACTACTTGAAGCAATACTGATACTGGATTTATTTTGTGTGAAAGCACAGTAAGATAACTGAACGTATTTCCTTTTTGTAAGACAGCCTTTGTTTACCATATATTCGTTTCTTTCCTGCCCTTTTGCCCATCTGTTACATCTCCACTCTCTCGCTCTTTTCTGTGTCTGTCTGTCCTCCCCCTTACTCTCTCACGGCTCGGTCACTCTGCCAATAAAGAGTGGCACATTGGCCTGGTCACTCCACAGCAGCATGATGAAAGGCCGCAGGGCAGAGAAGGAAGGAAAGGAGCGAGAGAATGAGATAGTGGTGACGGCCCCGGCCTCAACTCCTTGTTCGGTCAGTGCGAGGAAGGCTCTGTGTCTGGCATCGTCCAGAACCAACCTCTCTTCAGAGTAGAGACCACACAGGTTAGCATCCTCGAAAAGTGACGACAGTCCTGTTTGGGGAAAAGGGAGAGGAAAGTGCGAAAAGTTGATGGTGGGGGGGGAGCAATAAAGGCAAAGTAAGTGGATCAGAGCTACAGCTACAGGGAGATCAAAGAGCAGAAGGGTGTGCTTATTTCACAAATAAGACTTATATATATATATAATAGCTGTAGATAAAGTAATAGGCTACACAAGCTGAAAGCATGGGTGGGTTTCAATGTGTGGTATTAATGAGCTGAATAAGCCTGGACAGAAAACAACATGAAAGATGAACAAACCTAATTTCTTCATAAGTAAGTTCATGTCCGGCTGGATATCCAGCTTGATTCGGGGCAGAGTGACCTCGATATGCTGAGGAGATGTTGTTTTCACTTGTTCTATCATTTTAAGCACAGCTATGTCCGTCATCCTCTCCTCCACCTGCTGCAGGTCAGTCACTTTGTTGGAGCGAGGCAGCAAAATGTAAAGACTGCTGTCCCCTGTGAGAGCAAACCTCGCCACCTGCAAATTAAAAAATCAAGGTGTGTATAGCAGTGGTCTAACACTGTGAGCCCCCCTCAGACAGCATTGAGACAACTGCCTCCCCCAAGACCCCCGCCTCAAATATTCTATTGTAAAAAGAGTTATTGATAGTGCAACATGAAAAAGTTAATATTATTGGATTTTGTCTCTCCTATTATTATTCTTTGTTGTACTTTGATTCTGGGGCTATTCATGTTCCAAGTTTTGGAACTACAGGTTCCATAATGCTTTGAGAGATGTAATGATGCCATGCAGTCAATTAGCTTGTGAGCTGTGGACTATAACCTGGGTAATGCCTATATTTGTTTACATTTTGGAAAATTAGCACCAGGAAAAGTAATTAGCAGTTCCTGTTTGCAATGTACCCATGAATGTACACACATCTACCATTGGATTACTTTGATACTAAAGCAAACTTAACGTGATAATTCTTAAGCAAGTTATGGAGTCATAAGGAGCATTCTTTTTCTATGATTGTATGGTGGATTTATGGAAGTTTATTCACGATGGACATTTAAAATGATATCCGCAAAAACTAAGTCACACTGAATATAAAAATATGTTGTGAAGTCACATTTGAAGGAGTTACCGTATGACTCGAAGGGGTGCACATTTTGACGCAATTTCACCTTTCACCTCACAGTATCTTTGCCTCACATGTCAGCCCCCATTGCACACACACCTCCTCACAGTTTAAAAAAACTCTGCTGTATAGTCTGTGAATGGGTGGGTTAAGGTGGGTGTTGGCTGTTCCTTACCTGCGCCTTTAGCTCAACAACATATACCATAGCTGCCATGTATTTCTGGTGATAAAGGAGCGGCACATTCACCAGATCACCATCCAGTTTTGTGAAAACTCCTTTCCTGGGTTTCATATCATACTTAACCTTCCACTGACCTGAAGCACACATATACAGTTTATTAGTTTCCACCATTTCCATATTACATGTTGTGCACACAAACTTTACTGACCACTGAAGGAGACAGCGTTGAGCAGCATCAGCTGTGTACTGGGTGATACGGAGTCAACCAAATGTTGGATTTTATTGTTAGTCTTATTAGCCACCCAGCTGTTGATCATGTCTATGTTCTCCTTGCTGTTTTCCAGCAGCCTGGTGGGCTCCGCTTCATAGAACTGAATGGACTGGTTAGTAAAGGACTCGCTCAGATTAATTTCTAAAGGAAGAGAACAGAGAAAGCATTATGAGCTACAGAGATAGAAATCCTTTTGTATACACTCAGAATCACTGCAACCATCTCTTTGACTGCAGAGGAGCTATTTTGCGAGCTTCACACAGTGATAGTAATACGTTGGTTATAGTAGATCTGAGAAGCCATCTGCAAGGAGCCGGCCAACTTCTCTCTCAGCTTCTTCATCTGCAGGTGAACACAGTGGAAGTCATGAGGCACACAGACCGCCCTCTCAATGGCTTTACGAGTGTGATCCCTTGCACCTGAAGGTAATAGGATGAAGAAAAGACGGGGGGGGGGGATTAGATAAACTGTACATTAGAGTGATATTAAAAGCTGCAAAGTATGTCTGACATTTAATATAAGTAGAGAAAAACTTCTGTGACATTTCAAAGTGAGAAACCTTTTTATGTAACTTCCAAGTCATCTAAGTTAATCTTGTCTATGTGTACACAGGTAGGGATAATGTTGCTTTTAGAGCAAATTATCTACAGTCTGCATTATTTTATATTTTTCTTATTGGCAACAAATCTCATGAAAAGACAAAAAACATCAATGCATTAGTCTGTCCCCCAAATACTTCCCCTGCCTGTCGGTGGCTCTCCGCCCTATGCCCATTTGTTCTATACTGCAGGTATAAATATTTGACAAAATGTCACAAAGATTTTTTTAAGGCAAAATAATTTCCTTAAACAGCTGGGCCCTGTAGTTTTAGCAAACTTTTTTCAAACTGGAGGAAATTGTGCCCATGTTCATCGTGGCTCAGAGATGCAATTTTAAAAGTATTTGGACAACAATGAAGTTCTGTGACACAGATGAATAAGCTTAATCAGACTTTTGACACCCAGGCAATATTTCAACTCATTGTTGGCTTCTGGTCTTTTCATAGGATCTGTTGAATATAAGAATACATTTATAATATTCAAGAGTAATTAATAATCATTATGTTGGTTAAAAAAAAGGAAGGAATCTGCTTCTTTTGTCATACCTAACAACAAATGTGACAGTGCCCCGCTAATACTGATAGGAGAGAAGAGCAAGTTGCTGGAGGGTTGGGATTCTCTGAGGAAAGAATACAGCTTCATGGAAAACTCTGTGATGGATTCCTGCAACATGGGTTCCCCTGTGCGACTGTTCTCATCCTGGCAGGGCTCCCATGCTGTGGTGAAGTTGATGCACGAGTGAGGAACATCAGTAGGAGCAACTGAAAGAAAGTTAAGCAGACAGTTAAAATGTACATAAATGTACCTAATTTGTACATGGACTGTGCAATAACATAGATAGAAAATGTTGCTAAACCTGCCTTCAACAATGAGATATACAGAGCTCAGTGACTCCCCCTCAGCAGAACATATGTAAAGTCCAGCATCCGCCATGACTGTGTTTCTGATTATGCTGGTCTGATCATGGTCGAGTGGATAAAGCAGCTCCACTCTTTTATTATCATCTTCAGGATTCACCCTTGTCCTCATGTTGGGACCCGTCTCTTTGAACCAAAGTGCATCGGCCTTTACTTGGCTGGAAGGTGGGAAATAGCACGGGAGGTGAGCGATAGAGCCTTCAGTTACCTTAATGGTATAGCTAATGGATGCTGCAGAGAGAGGCACACATTGTTGAAGATTAGGCCTATATGTATCCATTCTACCCAAATTCAAAATGCTCCACTGTTTATAAAAGAAGAGAAGTGTTCTGTGTTCCTCACCATCAACTCTAATGTCGTATGTCCTTATCATCTCCACATTATTGTCCTTTATCAAACATGTGTACTCGCCCTCGTTGGCAGCAGTAACAGGGGATATAGAGAGATACCTGCCATCCTGTTTAACTCTAGGCGAGCCACTGGACTGATCACTGAGACTTACATCTTTACCTGTATTCAGAAAAAGATCAAACTGAATAAATAACTGTGTACTTTAGAAATACAGTGAGAATAGTGGTGGTAGTTATGGAAATATAATAAGACCATTGAATTTCCAGGTGATGGCCGCTTCAGAGAAGTCAGTTTGAAACGAGAGACATGGCAGCTCCAGAGTGGAACCAGGAACCACCCGGAGATGTGCACATGAAGAAAGCTAAATAGAAACACAATGTTAAATGTGTGAGGGAAAGCTGCCAAATTCAACAATTAAGAAGGATTAGGTTTAAGCCCTTTGGTTAACCAGTATATTAATGGCTGTAGAAGATATTGGTAAACATTCTGCCTATAAAGAATCTCATTTTACATTTCTTAGGTAAGTTTACCTCAAAAATGAGCTGCAGCAAGATGCAAAGTACAGCCTGTAGTTTCATCTAAAACAGGAACAGAGCAAAGGGAGTAAAATGAGATTGGCAAATAGTTGATGGAGTTGTTTTGCAAGTAAGGATTTCAAAATAAAGTGGCACCAAGCCCTAAAAAAGATCAATAATGTGGCGCAATCTGTGAAACACAGCAATGTTGCCCATTATTAAAACTTTTTGAACTGTGATCATTTATCTACAGCTATCATTTGCAATAAGTACACTCTTAGATTAATCACATAAAACATTTCATATGATAAAGTATAGTTGTTAATAACAGTAATGTATACTATTTTGTAAATAATATTGCTTTGGTTCAGTGATTAATCAACACAAAAAGTCAGAGAAACATTAAATAACTCACACCTCTTGAATTTCCAAATGTAGGCTATCCAAATCCAGTTTTTTTCCACCAGTAATGTTTCTGCCACACCTGATCACTGTTCACTCCATCTACCACCTCTGACTGTCTGCTCCTCTAAACTGCATCCAGCAATGACTAATCTGTGATTGTTGATTTAGAGATGTTTGTTTGTATAATGCAGGTCCTCTGACTTGCTGGAAATCACATGATTTCACATGTCAACAGATTCCAAGTTGGATGATTTATATTCCTGTTTTTGTTTGCCTTCATTGGATTTATTTTTTGCATTGCAAAGATATTTTTTTAACTATGATATGAGTGCTTAAGTTGTTTTTCTCATCAATTATACCTGCTCAATCTTGACCAGTGGAACATAGTTATTAGTGTGAGGGGGTGGATAAGCAGTTTCGCTTTGGCTTGTTTTCAATTTGCATATACAATGTTTTTGCCTAGTGTTTTACATAATTTGATTTTGCCAAAGGTAACACAGAACAGTGAAAGCTGAACTGAACATAAGCTGAGTTTGTGCTAATTGGCAGAAAACAGTGTTGCGGACAACAATCACAACATATCAGTGAAGTAAAAAAATGATGGAGACAGTGTGCCAATAAGTGTTTTAATGGGATCATTACATTTTATTTTAAAATTTAAATTAGAGGATGAACCCCTTGAGATGCACCATCTCGTGGATGAGGGGGGGAGCTGAATGAATTATTACATTTTTAAGTACAGTTTTATTATTATTATTAGTGGGTATTGGTACAATCATGATTGCCAGCTGAAGGGACTTTACCCATTTTGATTTAGCATTACGGCCTACTTTTTTTTTTTTAAATAGCAATCAGTCACTTTATTTTAGCACATTTGTCACTTTTTTACATTAATGAATGTATGTTAATTAATGTAATGTTAATTCATTTAAAATACTTTTGAGGTTTGGACTATTAGTTGGACGAAACAAGCATTGATGAGGTGTCACTATTTTCTAAAATTTTACAAACCAAACAATCAATCAAATCCATTGATAGTGATAATAATCCTTCAGGAAAATGATTAGCTGAAGTCTTATGTAAAATAGTTGAAAATTTGCTCCACCTCCACTACAACAGTAAAATGTTGCTTACACATTAATGCATCAATGATCATCTAATGATAGAATTATAACAGTCACAGGGGCCAGTACTTTTAACTTCCCCTTTACTTTAATATTCAAGTACATTTTCCTGATTATACTTACAGACTTTTACTCAGTGGTGGAAAGTAGCCTACATTTACTCAAGTACCGTACATAGGTTCAATTTTGAGGTACTTACTTTACGTGTATATTTCCAGTTTATGCTACTTTATACTTCTACTTTATACTTCTACTTTACTACATCTCAGAGGGAAATATTGTACTTTTTACTCCACTACATTTATATGATAACTTTACTTACTTTGCAGATTGAGAATATTAATACAAAATATAATCAACAAATAAATGATGATGTATTATTATGCTTACATTCATGCAGCAGTGAAGTAGGCCTAAATAAAATCAGCTCCACCTTTAACAGCTGCAACGTTAAAGTGATGAACACATTGAACACAATTATAATCTAATAATATAATACTTATTATTCTGGGCCATTCTGCATAATGAGTCGCCTACTT
Source organism: Sander vitreus (assembly GCF_031162955.1). Lineage (NCBI taxonomy): Eukaryota > Metazoa > Chordata > Actinopteri > Perciformes > Percidae > Sander > Sander vitreus. The sequence goes on along the minus strand of NC_135856.1, from coordinate 20,268,717 downwards.
TTACTTAATACTTTTGTAGCCTACTTAAGTTACATTTTGAATGCATTAAGTATTTCTACACCGTTACTATTTTTACTTAAAATATTTGAGTACTTCTTCCACCTCTGCTTTTACTTCAGTAGGCTAACATTTGAATGCAGGAAAAGTACTCGTAGTATTTTTTTTTTTACAGTGTGGAATTAGCAGGCTACTTCCCACACCACGGATCTCATGAAATCGGGTGTCGATCGACAAACCGACACTCGATTAAGTGGACTGACTCCCGAGGAGCTCTTTGGGCGTAATCAGACGTCTGTAATCGAGAACCGGGTGTTAAACAAAAAAAAAGCAAGAGACTCAAAACTTTTACACAATCTTTTTTCGCACTCGAGAACAAAACAAGCAGTGGTCGAAAAGCTTTGTAGATACTTTGCAGAGTGTACGAGTATGTGACCAGTGTCTTCACAACGTGAAGTCGAGTCCAGCCTCCCCGTAGAAAAGACAGTAAGTTTTCCTCCTGGTCATCTGATCGACTAGCGGAAAGAGCACAAACAATGGCAGAGACCAACAACACAGCCTGTTAGCTGCTGGTTCATTTTAGTTAACAAATATGTAGGCCAAATCGAAGCAGTACTGTAGCTATTTTCTGACTTTATTCGCTATTATAGCCTTATACAAATGGGTTATGGTTCAGTTTATATGATATGGAGCTCTAAACTATGTTTTTGTGCGTATAGGCATGTGTGCGCTTACTTTAAATGTGTAAAGAAAAATGCCCAGGTTTACAGGAAAAACAATTACGCAAAAAAGTCCATAAAGTAAACTGTTTAGCTCCATAACTCCTGCACTGTTGGCCTGGCATTGTGGACAATGAATGGCTCTACTAAAATATATACCATAACATGTTTTTCATAGCTGTGAGTTCATATATAGTGATTACATGATTTTATTTTTAACTCTGAATCCACAGTGAGCATCAAGCCACAGGACCTCAGGGTGTAAGAGGCAATCACCATGGCAACGCAGTTTAGTATCGATGATGCCTTTGTATTGGAGGGAGATGAGGAGGGAGCTGTTTCTGATGGGGAGACGGAGGGATGGAAGGGCAGAGACAAGGACAGAGAAGGAGGAGAGATGACATTTGGTCCTCTAACTTTCTCCAAACCTCAGAGTCATCCCTCACCTCCTGCTGTTGGCTCCCCTGAACACAGTAACCTAAAGTATCAGGTACACATAAAACCTACAGTGTGTACAAATATATGAAGTGTGTATATATATATATATATACTTGTTGTTTACTTGAAACTGCAACTCCTTTTATCATCTTGATGCTTTCTTAGAATCTGGAAAATGAAGACGCCTTGGGCAGCAATGGCAATTCCTCTTTCAATAACTTCTTTAAAATCAGGTGGGTCCTATAGGTAGAACTATTGATTTGTTTTTTACATGTGTTTTGAATGTGATATAAAGTAGGTTTCTGCTCTCTTCACAGTGACCCTGCAACTCTGTCTTACTGCAGCTCCCAGTGGTCCTTCAGCACCTTGAGTTCTGTCACACAGCTTTCTGCACACTGCTGCGGGTCAGTTCAAACAACTCAAACACACACACACACACACACACATTATCACACTCACAACAACAAACCCAGTAACTTCATTTTTTTTTATATTTAGGTGGGTGTCCCATCCGCTGGTGAAGAAAAACAGAAGAGTTGTTCTTGCTTCATTCCTTCTCCTCATCACTGGAGTTGGTAAGTCCTGAGCAGAGCTGTTTATTACGCGTTAAAATATCCAACCAGATTTTCTTTTTTGCTGTGATAAAGTCTTACCTCAAAAAGAAATACATTTATTTTATTTCTGTCTTCTGCTCCTGTTTTTCTCACATTTTCCTGGGTTTCTCCTCATGATTATTATAGTGTCACAGTAATAATGTATGGCCATAATGGCTCTTACCCTTTAAGACTAGTTGCTTGAAATATACAGTAGATGGTTCAGGAATTAAAATGTATTATCCTTTTCTCTTTGATGAAGTAGATAAAATGACATTGAAGTGACTAAAATTTCTATGTCTAAACCAAACTATTTTATATAATAATAGAGTGCTTCATATGAAATTGTATATGTGCTCCATTCTTTTAAAATACACACACTGCTTCGAATAGTTTTGCAAGTTTAGGCCAGGTAGTTTGTTTAGTGTTGTCAGTCATTGACATGCTTGGCACACTGAACTTTGTCCCCTTGTTGATCCTTTCTCTCTTTTTGCGAGAGTTATATAGGTTCTATCTATCTAAGTATGTGTGTATATGTATATATATATATATACACACACAGGGTTGTGATCGGCAGTCTCAGTGATGTACTTTTGCATTGTTTCTCTTAGCTCTTATTTTCACAGGTGTTGTCATACAGCTGAATCCAAATGCAGGTAAGAAAAACAAACCATTTAGGTTTGTCTGTTTGCAAGATTACCAGCAATAATTTAACATTATTAATAAGCACATTTTTCAAAAGAAAAGTTTTGCTTAAAACATCAGAAAGCTGTAGGTTGTTGTTTGAGCTGATGCAGAAGCAGAAAAGAAGTGAAGAAACAAACATTTCATGAAACAAATTACTAACAAATTAAACAAATTGCCAAATCAGACAGAAATCAACATTTTACAACAAAATACTAACTCAAACACAAAACAAATTAATGAATTGGAAAATAAACTACCAATTACAAAATATCTATTTGATTAAACTAGGGTACATATAACTAAAAATATATCTTTGTCTCTGTGAATTACATGGTAAAAATTCAGAACTGTATGTTTTAATGGGAGTCTATGAATGTGTATTCTGTCTGTGTACTGTTCTTGTGACACCATCCCATAGACTCTGCTTGGTTGATGGTGAAGAAGCACCAGCCTTTCAAGGCCAAAACCTTTTGATGATAAAGAGCATTGTTTCTCAGTCTAGCACATATCTCTCACAGCTCGTCTTTAAGCTCTACTTTTACAATTGTCAGTGAAATCCTTGGACATCAACGTTATAGTTTAAAACAAATTCGGGAACTTATAACTTGGGACACCTTTTCTGCTGCCAAGTACTGCACATTAACCTTGTTTTACCATTACTATTAAATTACATGTTTTAAAAGAAAGAGAGAAATAAAAAAGATAAGTAATGACTTTGTAACCAGTACACATTTCTTATAAAGGAATGGTTTGACATTTTGGGAATTTACACTTCAGTTTTCGTTTTAGACTGATTTTATTACCTTTGGACAGAGCCAGGCTAGCTGCTTCCTCCTGTTTCCAGGCGTTCTAAGCTAAGGTAACAGTCTCATGGCTGTAACTTCCTATTTATTGTACAGACATGAAAGTGTTATCAATCTTCTCATCCAGCTCCTGGCAAGAAAGCAAATTAGCACATTTCCCCGAAATTTCAAACTATTCTTTTAATGTGTTGCATTGATAAGTGTTGGTGGTTGTGTCTTTGCTGTGGATTGTACCTAATGAAACTGTCCTTACAGGTGTTTCAAGTGCTATATTCTTTGTACCTGGATTTCTTCTCTTCATTCCTGGAGGTAATTTGATCCTTTGTTTCCTAGAACTTTTATTGTGCTTGGCTGAACCAGTAACTGCATGCCTTGTTTTGTTGATATTGACAGTGTCATTCCTTGCATTTCCTACAGTTTACCATGTGATATACATCAGCTGTGCTGTCCGAGGAAGAAGAGGCTTCAAATTGTTCTACCTACCTTATTTTGAAAAATGAGACATGAGACACTACATTTTCACTACGTTTCTTTGTTTGCTATCTTAAAATGAATTGTATTGTCACTTGTAACAAAAAATGTATTGTGACATGTTTTTTTCTTGTCATTGTAATGACCACTACTAATTCAACCACTTGGTGCCTCGACTATTTCCACCTCATGAACTGATAATGCTGTGTGTTTACACGAAAAAGGAGATTGGTCTTGCCTGTGTTTTCTAGGTTGTGTGAATAATGACTGTGAAATTACAATACAACTTTTGTATATTTTAATTTGTGTCAGTTGAGATTTTCTGCTTGCAGAGTTTTCTAAACAAGGGCAAAGTGAGTTCCAAAGTATGCTATAGACCTGGGGTGTTTCAAATCACGAACAACCAGTGACAAGGTTTGCATTTAAGAACTAAAAAGTTCACCAAAGGCAAAGTTGCCTCTGTGGCTTGTGTTAAAATTCTTTAATGCCCATAGGTTTTATTAGTAAATCAGTGGCCGCTTTACAACATAACTCAAGTATAATTGTTGTAATGCACACCCTCCAGCCAATCAGAAACAATAATTCAATTCAATTTTATTTATAGTATCAAATCATAACGAGTTATCTCGAGACACTTTACAGATAGAGTAGGTCTAGACCACACTCTATAATTTACAAAGCCCCAACAATGCCAGTAATTCCCCCAAGAGCAAGCATTAGCAGTAGCTAATGCGACAGTGGCGAGGAAAAACTCCCTTTTAGGAAGAAACCTCGGCAGACCCAGGCTCTTGGTAGGCGGTGCCGGTTGGGGATGTGATGAATAGTGGCAATAATAGTCACAAAGATAATGTAACAGTGACTACAAATGGTAGTCGTAGTAGTTCATGTCATAGCAGGGCACTGAAGGGCGTTACAGGATGTAGCGTGGCACAGCAGAGCATGGGTGGACGTAGCAGGACGCAGCCGGACACTGCAGGACATCGCAGAGCGTAGGGCCACAGTGACAGCTCAAACCAAGATCTTGGTGCCACCCTAATCCAAGGGAATAATCTGGGCGAGAAAGAAACATAAGGACTCCGGGGAGTAAACTCCCCAGAGCTAGGTTAGTAACAAGCATTTCTGGGACAAGGATGCACACTAATGAAAAAAGAGAGGAGAGAGCAGCTCAGTGTGTCACAGGAAGGAAGGGACTTCCCCGGCAGTCTAGAACTATAACAGCATAAGAGAGGTGCTAAGAGAGGCAGGTTAAGGAGAGGAGCCTGGTCGGGCAAGAACTCTCCCCAACCGGATCGGGCTGTACTGGCCTGCCTCCCTCTACTCGCTCCCTAACTATAAACTTTATCAAAGAGGAGTTTTTTTCAGTTTATTCTTAAATATGGTGACAGTGTCTGCCCCCCGGACCCAGACTGGGAGCTGGTTCAACAGGAGAGGAGCCTGATAGCTGAAGCCTCTGACTCCCATTCTACTTTTAGAGACTCTAGGAACAATATGCACCCAGACTATTGCATGAAGCTGTCCATTGCCATCTGCTGGTTTTCAAATCAGTTACCACTTCAACTTTATAATAAATTAATAGAAAATGATATTTTATAATTAAAAAAAAAAGTATTCAAGTAAAGTAGTTGCATGGAGTACCCGCAATTAACTGGTTTTCACACTTGCTTTAGCAATCCCTAATGAAAGCCAGTATGAGAAAGGTAACTTTTTCTCAGGATAATGGTTCTTCAATTGCAGTTTCATACCTCTTCAGTCCTCAGGGAAGCCCTGCTATTTTTCAATCAAGAACTACTTAACTTCTCGAGTGCCAGTCTGTTATCACCCCAGTAGGATAGACAACCATCAGAACCCCATGATCCTTTTGTGGTCATTTTTTAAACATCAGCTGCTATGTAGGGATTTAGAAATCTACAGTAAATGCAGTTTTGGCCTATTTAAACCGCAAGAGTCATAATGAGGCTACCAGCAATCATTTTCGCAGGAGCAAGGTGTGTGAAAAACGTGAGGAGGCCAAGAGATGCAGGTCCTTTTAAAATATAAGGAATACAGGTAAGAAATTAAGCCTGCTGCTATCATTTCAAAGCCAAAATCAATCTATTCAGATTTATAGTACCACACTGGTGGTGATAAGAAACCACATATTAAGTATGACATTTACATAGAAAAAGAGAATGCATCATACACTGTAGGTTCATGATTTGTACAGATGTACAAGTGTAGTTTCTTAACATACAGATACATAGCGTTGCAAAGACTATGTCAACTGTTTTCATTGTGGCTAGTCTGTGGATTATTATTTCTGTAAATTGATTTTGCTGTTGATGTGTTGATATGTGTTATTTTTCATGCTGTCAACAAACCTATTGAATTGCTGTGGCTCCATGTCACTAGAGGTTAGTAAAAACAATCTGTTTTTATTTTATTTTTATAAAAAATTAAATAAAATAAAATAAAAATATTTAATTTTTTTATTTGAATAAATTGACTTCATAACTTATTATAATTATTATTATTATTATTATTCCGATCTTTCACCACATCTTATAATAGAAGCGTATATTACCCACATATTGCTTGTGATGTGATACGGTATGTGGTGTGATTCACAGTGGTGGAAGAAGTATGCAGATACTTATAGGATAAAAGTGATCATTAGGCAGCAGAATAGCTCCTGTCTGCGTTATATCATTATTACAATAATGGATCAGTATTGCATTATTATGTAAGCAACATTTTAATGTTGCAGCTGGTCGAGGTAGATTAACATAGTCATGCACTGTATTTAGCAGCTGTATTTTGTATATAAAAACTTCATCTGGAGAGTACTTAACGTTAACAATTCATGAAAATGTAGCCTACAAAACGAATCAAGTCTTCATTCACGGCAAATACAATTTATATTGTCGCTGTAAGATTTTAAGTAGCCTACTCATATTCACGTTAGTAATTTACTTCATTTTAGAGGGAACTATTGTACTTTAACGCCATATAGATAGCATTGATTGGTTAAAAGCTGAATATTTTGTCCCAGGGTCCCCAGCCTCTATTACGTAGGTAGTCTACGTCTGGGACGTATAACAAAACGACTAGCTAGCTTCGGCAAACATCGTCATCGGTCGTTAACTGAGACTCGGTCAAGGATGGAGGAAGAGGCACGCAAGCTTCTCGAAGAAGGAATAATAAAGAAATTAATCAGTCCTGGTAAAGGAGAGCTATCGACCTTCCCAAATGGAACCAAGGTAAAACTACAGTGTGTCGACGGTTGGACCAGTTGAGTCCAGTTCTCTGAATTATTAGTTTAAGAAATGGAGAACATATTGAAGAAATGCGACGAAGCCTGGTTGCTATAGCTAAATGCTACCACAAGCTAGCTAGCTAACGTTAACACATTCGACTCTGTCATATAGATTAACGTACACCAAACGCTTGTATATAGACACCACTGATAGGCTTGTGAGCTTTGCTGCCTTTGTGATGATACAAAGTTAGCTTTGTCTTGGGCTGGCATTTTTTCAGCCGGGTAGCATTTTTTCCCTTTTTCTTTTCATCTGCTAGAAAGACAGGGGGCGGGACAGGATGGGATGTGTTTATTTATGCTGATTGGTCGGCATACCATCAATCAATTTCCCATTGTTGTGATTGGTCCGAATATAATGGAGTATACGCTCTCGAGGCCTGTCAGAGAGAAGTACGGATTCTTTTGTTTATAGTAAACAAGCTGCATTGATCTCGAGCAGTGTTTAATGTTGTCCGTGTTTATCCTATCTCTGTTAACCAGGTGGTCTTCCACTACCGCACCAGCCTGTGTGATGGCATATTGCTGGATGACTCCAGAACCATGGGGGGCCGCTCCAAACCCATGGAGCTCATCTTGGGCAAGAAGTTTAAACTAGCTGTGTGGGAGAGAGTGATCATCACCATGAAACAAGGCGAAATTGCAGAATTTACCTGTGACAAAAGGGTTAGTGAGCTGGTAATTTGGGATGGAGTGGCAATCTTGTTCTTTCAGTGCATTGACCATTTCTATTCACCTCTTAGCACACAGCTCTGTACCCGCTTGTGTCCCAGTCCCTGAGAAACATCAGTGCTGGTAAGGACCCCCTGGAAGGCCAGAGGCATTGCTGTGGCATTGCCCAGATCCACTCCCACCACTCTTTGGGGCACAAAGACCTGGATCAGCTTCAGGCCAGTCCACAGCCTCTTGTCTTCACCATTGAGCTGCAGGAGGTGAGCAGGCAGGGGAGATTTTAATATTAATGGTGATTTTTTTTTATTTTTTTATTGGGTTGCATTCAGGGTTGCAAACTCGAAACAGTGTAGTTTTTCTAATATAGCACCAACACAATACCTAAGTTTTGGTACTTTTAAAAAAAAAATAGTCTAATATACTGTATATACTAGGGCTGTCAAAATAATAAAAAAAATAAAATAACGCAGATTAATCCATTCCATGTTGAACTTTGACCCGGAGCTGTTCTAGCCACCATTGGACTGTAAAATGAAGGAGGGAGACGAGAATGTTCTGCCTGGATCATTAATTGGAACATTTACTTGTAAAAATCTTCTTCCTGCCACCCCTGGCTACCGAAATCTGGTGCCACTGATATGTCTGCGCTTCTCTCTGATGCTCTGAAGACGATACAGGCAACACAAACACCGCTGCACGTGACGCTAGTTAACACTATACTCGAAAGCAGCTAACGTTAGCCTACCGCTAGCTAATAGCTGGATTAAACACGGTTAAAATGCTGACAGCTAACGCTAAACGGTGTGAAGTTTGACTGTGTTTTACTGTAGAGGATTCAACACCGGTATGTAACAATCTGTAGCTGCCGTCGGAGTAACAACACAGACGGTGCGTTCAATGAAATTGGTAAACTACAGCCTCGTGGTGCATTTGAAGTTGATCACACATACAGTTTTACTCTCCTAGAGTGTAAGCTCCTGCTGCCACTGATCTTCAATCTCTGTCTCTGTTCAGGTTCTGCCTCCAGGATCGTTCCAGCTTGATGTGTGGGCTATGACTGATAAAGAGAAACTTGAGCTTGTGCCTCAGATCCATGAGGAGGGCAACATGCTTTTCAAACAGGGCAAAATCAAGGAAGCCACAGAGAAGTACTACAATGGCATTGCCTGCCTCAAAAATCTACAGATGAAGGTTAGGGAACAGTTAAATACAAGAGAATACAGAATAGATCCAGTTTTTTAGTATCCATTTTCTTTAGTAAATTTGCAATACAATTCATTCTGACTCCTCTGTGTGACTTTTGTCACCCCTTTAAGGAGCACCCTGGAGATGAAGTATGGGTAAAGTTTGACCATATGATCACACCACTGCTCCTCAACTTCTGCCAGTGCAAGCTACTCCAGGGCCAGTACTACGAAGTCATCGAACACTGCTCAGCCATACTCTTCAAATATGAGGGTAAGGCTCTGTTGTGGGTGCTTTACACAAACAAGCAAGAAAGAAAGATTTCTGTTGCTACTACAGTCTGTACATATTTGTGATTTTAAAGAGTGTATTTGGGATTGGTGTAGATTTGAAAAAGTGTTAACTTGTGGTTGTGATGTTGAGTTTACAAAAAACCTACATGAAAAAGAACACTACTGCTTCACTTGACAGCACCCTCAACCACCATCATCAAAACGCCAAAATGAACAAATATCTTTTGAAGGAATGGTGTTCACCCCTTCAGTCGAGTTCCGAGTAATCTATACCAAGGTTTATTAAAGCTGATCGCAGTGTTGACGTTAGTAGATCTGTAATTGTTACATACAGTACATTTCTTTTGAGAGAGGCTGTTGTATGTTGGAGGAAAGCAGTGAAAATATTTAAAATATAGAGATAAGGGATACATGACCAATTTTAACTAGCTCCGTCTCATGGTAGTGTGTGTGTGAAAGTTTTTTCTGAGACGGAGTGATACTTATTGTGCAAAGGAATTAGACGTTGCAGCCTTTTTTATAATTATACAGTATAATAGCAATCACTTTTATATAGCAATACTCAGCATTAACAGTACATCTTAAAACTTTACTAGACAATTAACTGCATAGCTTGCATAGTAAGAACAGTCAAATGTGCCATGATAAACAACTATATATTTAAAGTAATTTAGTTGGCATAATGCACTAAATAGAGCAGCCAGAATTAGAGAGTTGCCACCATCGCTGCATACTATACCTGGCAGATTGATTCATAGATTAAAATACAGCCTCATACTGTCTTCACACACACAAACTAGGTTTTTATCAGGATCTATGGATCTGCCACACAAGTGTACTGTAATGTAGAGGCTAAACCATGTGGACAACTTGCAACACCTGCAGTTATTTTGAAAGCTATCGTCCTCCTTTAAATTGCACGGTGTGTTGTCAAGGTTGTTGGTTTAGGCCCGTCTGCTGTTAAATGTTCATCATGTTAGGTTGTTGATAACCATGTCCTAGGTTCCCAACTTGCATTTATGTGCATATAAAGAATTTGTAATCATTTTCTTTGTCCCATTTCTAACAGACAACGTGAAGGCCTTATACAAGCGAGCTAAGGCCCACGCTGCAGTGTGGAATGAGGTAGAAGCACGGGCAGATTTTAATAGGTTGTTGGAGCTGGACCCCTCTCTGGGGCCGTCTGTTGCCAAGGAGCTGAAGGCCATGGAGGAGAAGATCCGGATCAAAGAGAAGGAGGAAAAGGGTCGCTACAAAGACCTATTCAACTACAATACAACACCAGCCACTGCCACTACAGTCAGTGTACTTTGAGTTTTTTTTCTTTTAATTGCAACTATCTCCTTTCTGGCCCCCATATATTAAATTTAAGCTTATTTGTTATGTAGTAGAAATGTCAAGAAGTATTTGCTCTTCCTCCTCACAGGGTTGAATCACACAGTGGTTTGGAACAAAAGGATGCCTGTGAATTTCAAGATGGAGGACAAACAGTGCTGGTGTTTTAGGTTTTTTTTTCCATGCACCCAAGCAAATGACTCTGCCACCCTGCCCTCCCTCCCATAGTACACGCAGAAATATGAAATATTCCAACACACTGTCACAGGTCATACACACACACACACACACACACACACACACACACACGCATATATACCAAGGTGAGATTTGCATTCCTGCCTTATTCCTCTAGAAAACTGAACTTGACCTTTTAAAGTCTAACGGTGAAGTAAAGTTCAGTCTTTGATTAGGTCAAGAAGACATTATAAGCTTGACTTTAATGAAAATACAAAATCCCATTGAAACCTTAGGTATGTACTGGCCAAAAGCATAATTATTTCATCATGGTTTAAGCATTTTATGTTGTCTTGGTTTCCCTGAAATATGTGCAGAGCTGTTGAATAATCCTAAAATGACTTGTAATCGTAGCCCAACAAGGAGAGATTTCAATGGATTCCAGATAGAAATGCTGCCCCTCAGAACATTAAGGAATACTTTTTTTTTTTTTTTTTTATTATATAAATTGCACAAGGGACATCACATACTCACATGCACACCTCTCCCTTGCACCGCCAGAACCCCTCTTCTATATTGGTCACAGCGGAAGCCCTGGAATAAGCAGGAGACCATTATATCCTGGTAGATGCGACTGGGAAACCGAGCCGTCTGTGACAATCATTTATAACACACATGGAATTGTGTTATCTTTGCTTTATCCTATCTACTTACTTCATATATGTAAGAAATATATACCATTATATTGTTTTGTCAAGATGTACTCCGCAAAGCCCTTACTATCTTGTTCACTTACTTAGAAAAAGCTACTCATAACTCATATGAGGCAGCGGTTCATCTGAGGTGAGATGTAATTGAGGTTGTGATTATGTAACTGAAAATAAATGTTTATCCCTAGCTTTGCATCTTTAAATATTTGTGATGTGTAGACACATGATTCGGAGAAAAAAGGTTTAAATTGTATCCTCTTGTATGGTTTTAATTAGACTAATAATCCCAGTTAATTCCTGAGTAAAATAAATATTTAAAAGATTTAACAAAAATGGTGCACATTTTCAGAGCACTCACACATTGTGCCCTTTAGCAGTAGTCTATTAATTGAGGTCAGTGCCCTAAAGGATTTCACTTATGTGGATGTGCTCAGGAGTCACTGTCAAGGTAAATAATTAACATTTAAATTAAAAAAACATTTCATATTGTACCTCATCACTGTCTGAAAAATCAGTTTAACCAGAAAATCTACCCACCAATTATGTAGCAACCTTTTAATTATGTTTCACAAATGAAACTGCTACTGAATGTTTTTTTTTTTCTGTTATTTAATTAAGATATACATACAGAACTGCAAAAATCTGGTTTACAAAATCTTCATACTAACAAATTGACTTGAGATGTACAGTGTTCTTGGGATTGAGAAACATCTAATGTGTGTTTACACTACAAAATATGATAAAAACAAAGTGTGGATGGAAATGGGGTATATTCAAGATGCTCAGATTAACAAAAATATTCAGTAGTTGCAGAGTGGTGTTCAGAATAGAAACTTGGGCACAGTGCAGCTGGAACATTGATGTCATTTAAAAAAAAATAATTCCTTTAAATCCCCATCCATTTTACTAAGTTTTTTACTCACAGCTCAACTTAAACGTGTTGAAATTCCCCACAAGTTTTTCAAATAGATACAAAACTGCATTTTGAATACACCCCACAGTTCACATAAAAGTTTGTGATGAACAAAAGGCGGTGTGGTAAAATGCAGGGAACAGTGGTGACAAAATGGACACAATGCACTTATAAAATGCTGTTGAGGAAAGGGCAAAAGGTGAGAGGATAAAAGAATGGTTGTAAAACAGACAATGGGGCTCTTGATGAGGACAGGCTTCTACAGTGGAGGAGTGAAGGGAGCTTTCGAAAAAGGTTATGTGCGGGCGCTTCTCTCCGTCTCTGCAAGACACTCCCTGACCAATGCACGGGCGTGGATTATACCTGAACAAGACAGACACAAGGTGCAAGAAGGCATTAAATCAACAGTTTGACAATAATAAAATAACTTGCTAAAATGGTAGCAATTTCTGTCTTCTGTCCAAGTCTACCTCAACTAAAAAAAAAATAAAAAAAAAAATCTATTGTATCCAAGACAACCATTATTGCTGAGATAGCAATAGGGCTTCCCTTAGTCTATATCCACGATGATCCACTTCCGGGATTGCTCTCGTTCTGCCGGAAATTGCGCCGGATGTCACTCTTTTCGGATGTCCGTTCTCAGATGTCCCGTTACCTTCCGCTTTCTTTGTGTTGTAATTTTAAACTTCATGAGGACTATGGTTAACTGCTCCTCAGATCTCTGCAGGGAGCCTTCCCCTCAGCACTTTTATGAACTATTCATGATACACACCACACACACAAATCATGACTTGCACTGGAAACAGGTATTGTGTGTCTTTCTGACAAGAAAAGCATACCTCTCTTTAGCCTCTCCATAGCGCTCTTGCTCCCAGCGTATGTAGGCCTGATCTCACGGCTCATCTCCTCAATGACAGACAGAAGCTCACTGTAGGTGGATCCCTGAGACACTTTGACAGGCTGTATTTTCACAAACATGTCATGTTTGGGGGAGAGAAAAAAAAAAAAAAATCTATCAAGACTTGTCACAGCTGAAAATTCACATCACAAGCAAAAGACAAAGTACAATGAAAAATGTAGACTAATATATATTGCTAATATGATACAGGGTGATGTTAAATAAAAGGAAAGCACATGGTATCTTTATTTTCAAGATATTAAGACAATTATACTAAGTAGAACTGCAACACCACTCAAATAATGATTTAACATTGATATCATTTAGCTGTATGATAGTCCCCTGTCTGCTCCTTACACATCCCCATGCTTTCACAATAAAGTCCATTTCTCCACAGTTTCAAATAATTCCACTTTAATCACGCAACAAGTCAGCCACCCCCTTTGGCTATCTTAACACTCCCATGAAGGTCACATGCCGGCCAGAGCTGACAGTATTTACTGTACTCCGCCATGAATACAGAAAGACATGTTTGTCAGCTGACAGTTTAAATTGTCTAAAGCTTTTTGAGGGTGAATTAGCTGAAGCAGACTCTATATCTCTCACTGCTGCCAGAAATGAATTAAAAGTAAAATAAACCTCATTTCTAAAATAAAAGCCAGTTCACAATTACATATCGGCTTTCAAATAACAGCAGAGGGTGTGTTCAGCTCACCCTGTGCAGGAGCTTCTCAGTACTTGAAACATGTGTGCTCTGGTCCTCACAAATAACACAACAGGTATGCAGTTCTGTCATTAATATGCTTCGCAGGCATTAAACTGCTGCAGCCCTAGTAAGGAGTTTTATGCAAAGTGGCTGTCAAAGCTATGATAACAAGTACAAGCTCTACCCTTTGACCTGCACAGGCCCACATAAAAAACATAATTAACAGCAGTTGTGGCTTGATTACTGGTTTTATATGAGAAAGACAACACAACAGTATGAATAACTGTTCTGCAGACATACCTGAACAAAGCCCATTGAGGGTGGGCCAAAGTCACTAAAAGCCGGTCTAAAGTTGGATGACGAGGGTAGGGATGGAGAGGGCACAGACGAGCCTGCACAGAAGAGGAGAATAGATGTAAAGTGTGATTTATGGTTCTGCGGAGGCTCAACGCAGAGCTTTCGCCGTAGCCTACGTAAGTGGCCTTAAGTTTATACTTGCGCGTCGATCTCTTTAAAAGAAAAGCAGGAACGGTGTGTGTGTGTGTGTGTGTGTGTGTGAGTGTGAGTGTGAGTGAGTCCGTGACGGCGATTAGCTTCGGGTACCGACTCTAGAGACAGTGAGAGAAACAAAGTGTCTCCCCTGTGCTTTCTGACCACGGTGGGAAATCTTTAGCAGGAAAAGTGAACCCTCTCCTTGATTTCATGTTGTTTATGGAGAAGGAGAACCAGGAAATGAGTCGGGGGAAATGCAACACTACCAAGCCACGGCTGCGACGTGTAGTTACATTTTTCGAGAGGTGCTACGGCGTAGGGCACGGCGTAGGGCACGGCGTAGGGCACGGCGTAGGGCACGTGTCTCCACATACCTATGTACGTGTTGAGCAGAAATACGTCCATTGGCCATGGTGTAAAATGTTTTATATCTGTAACGCAAAAAAAATGGCAACCGGCCAGTAATTGCATGTCCAACATTAAGGCTGTAAGGTGTTAGACCTGGAGGTGTGTGGTTGGAGCCAGATGGCGCAGGAGCAATGGGTTTGTAACTCATGGCGATTTCAGCAGGCAGCTCCCCGTACGACGCGCCACTTCCTTCGGTCCCGTCAACCCGGTGCTTATACAGCTTTACTGGTGGTGATGAGCTCCTAAGAGCTGATGCAAAGAAAACAACCACATGCACAGAAACACAAATAAAAGAAGATCAAATGTATATTCATCCTTTGAATAACAAAAGGCAGCTAAGGTGTGCAGTTATCAAAGCAGTCACGTTCCCTGCGGTCCTCTGACAAGGACCTGCTGGACATCCCCCGCAACAGGTTGCGGACTTTTGGGGACAGGGCTTTCTCTGCCAATGCTCCCACACTCTGGAACAGTCTACTACTCCACGTCAGCTCTGCCCCATCCCTGCCCATGTTCAAAAAGCACCTCAAAACATTTCTTTTCACTAAGTCCTTTGACCTTTGGACTAAGTCCCCCCCCCGCCCCCTATTTGTTAAGCGACTTTGGGTACCATGAGAGGCTCTATATAAGTCCAAGTTATTATTATTAATAATAATAATAATAACAACATTCATTCATTTCATGTCAAATTCAATCTGCTCAATTTTTTCTCAAGATTGTTTACCACTTTGTAGGTTTTACAACAATCTGAAAAGGTGGCTCAACAGCAAACAGCAATGGCCAACCCCTGATATATTTCCATTTTAGTCTTATATGAAAGGCAAGCACTACAAACATTTTGCCAAAACCATGGCTTCATGTGTCAACTTTGCCTTTTCACAGATGTAAACATTCTAAATGGACTCAAGTTGATTTCCTGTTGTGAATGGCATCAACTGATAGGAAGTTAACAAGGGGCCATGCTGTTGCCTAGCAATGGAATTCCATTGAAAAGGTCTACAGGCATGCATCCATCACAGAACAAGACTGATGACTCATTACTGTATAAAGTTTCAGCGTTTCAGTCAGGTTAATTATTTGTTTGTCTTTTTCCACCAAAAGAGATTTATTTTATTATTTATACGGGTCAATGTTTAGTATTAGTAATTTGTTTGGCGTTGTTGTGCCTTTGCAACAGCCAGCAGAGAGATGACCTCCTCAAACACGGGACGTTGGTGCATTAACCCTTAGCAAAGGGGCCATCTATACAGCTCAATTTTAACATTTGAACTTGACACTTGATGCTTTGAAGTGAGATGATCTTTATGTGCCTTGTAGTTACCCTTCAGACAGTCATGCAACACCAACCACAAGTAGTTAATTATAATTCATGATAGCAAATACTGTATTTAACATTGTTTATGGATTATGTATTAGCAATTTGACCTTCCCCAGCCTAAAGAAAACCATAGGACTATTTGCTGCCTTAGCTAGCTATATTATTATTATTGTGAACAGCAGAGTGGCACAGTAATACCAGCGATATGTTTACCGCTGTAACAGTTTAGCGTTTCTACTTTAAATGAAGACAGCGTTCACTTGTCATTCAAATCTGGGAGATATCACATTTGATAACTAGCTAGCTAGTTAGATATGAGTATTACTTTGTCACTTTCGTCTTGGATTTTCGGGTTAAAAAAAACTTGAAAAGTGAGGATCATATGAATGTGATCGGTCAGTACGGACCAGAGCCAGAGGTGCCGAATGAAACAAAAGCTGACGTTAGCTTAAGGAAGGAGCCAAGCTACCATAAACCTACTACTGGTTATGTTAGCTAGCTAGATTAGCTAGCTGTCGCCGGTTAGCATAACAACATAAGTAGGACGCAGGAAAATAGTCGTGATGAAGCGTTGATATTCTACATACAGACAATAAACGATACGAAGGTTTTCTACACTTGCAATTATTGAGAAGACTACGAACGATTCAAAAGAATGGCATTTATATTACCTTTATAAGGAGACTTGAAAATCCTTCGTGGGAAGCGAGACCTGCTGGCTCTTCCCGTGTGTGAGTCTGCGCACTAGAGAAGCGTAGTGTATTGCTGTTTTTTGTCTTTATTTATACAACATTCAAAGACAGGCAGTCAGAACGGTCAGAAGAACCATACTAGACTGTAAGTGTTGAAGTAATCTTAGTGTTACAGTTATATTACATAAAGGAGAAGTAAAGTAGGATACATTTATCTTGAGTTACCGTTTAAACTGTCTTTAACTTTAGCTACTTGTGGTAGAACATAGTTCTGCAATCAAAGTTTACATTTCATAACTTTAACTTAACGATATAGTGTCAGCAAATTGCAAAACGAGGATTGTCCATGCCGTTAATTAACGTTATCTTACTATTAGAAACTTTAATGTAGGTTAGACTTTAGTAACTATAATATAATAGAATAGATAATAGATGTTGCCTTGACATGCTGTTCGAGAGCCAGCAGATGGAAAATTAGCTCAACGTTTAACCACAGAATTGATTTCATATTCGCCAATTTTTTGTTTGATGATGGCATTCATCTTTTTAGGCCTGGTTCTCAAATGTTTGATAACTTGTGTGGTATGTTATAATTCACCAATATGATACAAAGTTTTAGATCCGATGCTATATACTTGTATGTTTCTAAGGGGGCTTTCACATAATATAAAAAAAATATATAAAACAATATCTATGTTCACAACTACCCTTATTTAGTTTGGTTGAATTGCACTAGAGCTCGTTTTTCCCCTTGGTGCGGTTTGTTTGGGCAGGTGGGAAGCAATCGCACTCGGATGCGCACCAGAGACCTCCTTGGTGAGGTGGTCTCGGTACTCTTTCAATCGGACTCTGGAGCGGTTGGTTTGTGGTGAGAACGTGATCCGACCTCGAACCGCACCAACTAGGCTACTGTGTCCTCCACCAGTCTGAGCTAAATGGCTCCTGTAGCAATCTGTGATGCAGCGGAACATAAACTGTAGGCTACATTTTTTTTATTTGGTCAGCAAGGGGGGGGGGGGGGCTCCCTAGGCCTCAGTGTAGAACCACCACCGTCTGTAGCAGCTTGCAATGTTTCTTTCACAGAACGTTATACTATACTGCGGTCAAGCTTGTCATCACTCGCATCTCCTTGTTCAAACCAGCCTCCGCTAAAGTCGGAGACAGACACCGGCACAGCAGAGCGAAGTCTCTGTGACAATGTCTGATTATGTAAATGAAATGAGTTGGTTTTACCGTGGAGATGCGAAAAATATACACTAGTCCAGTAGAGTGGTTGGTTCAGAAGCCTTTATTGGTGATTGTTCTCGGTACAAAGTCCTGCTATATACCCAGCAAACACATACCCTTTAGGGAACGTTCCCTAAAGGTTCTCTGAAGGTAATACCTTTAGGGAACCTTCCCAGAACGTTCCCTAAAGGTAAAATATTTTGGAACCTTCAGCTAACCTTCCTAGAACGTTCTCTTAAATTTTTTTTTAACTTTTAAAGAACCTTTAGGGAACGTCCCCTAAAGGTTCTCTCAAGGTTATTTTTTTTTTACCTTCAGCTAACCTTCTAGGAACGTTCCCTAAAGGTTCTGTAAAGGTTAGTTTTGTAGAACCTTGAAATAACCTCCAGGGAACGTTCCCTAAAAGTTCTCTTAAGGTTGCATTTTTTACCTTCAACTAACCTTTAGCATGTTCCCTTAACACGCTTCTGACTGCAATTATACTTGTTACTGTGATTTGCAGTAACAAGTATAATCTTTAAAGAGTATGATGTTTTCACTTCTCGATTTGATATCTGACCCAAAAATACACAGATGTAAATGGTCATGCAGCAGAAATAACATGTTTTAACCACCTAAGCATGATGCATAGCTACATATGGGATGAATTTATACTCTGAAGAAGCAAAATCAATTGTGGGGAAGAAAGAAAAAGCTGTAATACAGACTAGCTGATGGTGACTGCTTCTCTGTGTGCTTCATTCTACTATGAAAACAAGAATAAAGAGACACTGACACGTGTTAGGTTTACAAAAGGATTTATTTTTTATTTATAAATGTCTGAAATAATTTCATTAGATAACCAGGAACGACTTCAGGTAAATAACAAACATTTACAAACAAGCAGTAACGATCAGATCTACAAGAATGACAACAGTATAACAAAGTAGGCCTACAACAAATTCTTAACATGGTTAACAACAACAAAACTTCAATTCATAGTAACATTCACACAAACATAAAATACATATATACATATATATATTTATATATATATATTATACATATATATGTATATATATACATATATATGTATATATATATATAAACAATTAAACTATACAAGACATTCAATGCATTTTACAACCATGCAATATATATAATTACATTAATATGGTAACATATACAACATTCACACCAGATCTGTGGTGTGTGCATTCAATCACAGCTGTGGCATGGTTGTGTGTGTTCATCTAAGCTGACTAATGTTACCTGTAAATGGTTTACCTAATTGTTGGATCACAACTGAGCATCTTCCACGAGTCCTTGACCGAACTTACCCTACAGGACCTTCCTACTCATGAAGACTGTGGGGGAAACCTTTCTCATTTGCAGCAGGTGTAGGTTTTTGTCAAAGACTAAACCAAGTTAGGTTTTTGTATTTTATTATAAACTTGCAAGAATATAGGAGTACACAATTTCACAAAAGGCACAGCAGCCCAGTGTGGAAAAGTGTATTCAACAAATGAGAAAAAGCACACAGTTTATATGCATCTTCAGTGAGATAGAAAGACATGCCCCCTGCCTAAACATGACTCAACATTTCTTCAATCAAACATAGTAGACATTTAGGAGCCACTCGCTTCTTCCCCTCTGTACCACTATCCAGGGAGAAATGAATGTACCTTATCTGTTCAGCGTACACATTACGTTCCCAGACTTTGTTTATGGTTACCACTTTAAACCTTATCTGCTAACACTAAAACAGAAGGCTAAAACCCCAAGAAGAAAATAGCTTCAAGTGTCTCCAATGTTTACGATTTCAGCTGTTCCACATAGGAATCTTCTAGGTTAAACACAAAATGTAGAAGAATATAATTCAAATCATGTTTAAAGGTATTTTTTGCCATTACATTTCACTCTCTTGATTACAAACTAATCACAATAACAAATTACTTTTATGAATAGGACTAGCACTTGACAAACTGTAGGAAACAAATCTTCACCACTGTTTCGTGTGTGTGTGTGTGTGTGTGTGTGTGTGTGTGTGTGTGTGTGTGTGTGTGTGTGTGTGTGTGTGTGTGTGAGTGTGTGAGAGTGAGTGTGTGTGTATAGTCCCTTTCTCGGCTGTTCTGAGCCTTTCACAATGCGTCAGATGTGTCAGATCAGGACGGTCTCTCGCTCCCCCCCTCCTCCTCTCACTCCGTCTGCTGGCCGTTGTCCTGTACCTCCAGATAGGCGTCATCAGTTCATCACAGAATGTTCATCAAGGCTTTGGGTAGGGCATGTGGTTTGCTGCTGGCTCTTTGGTTTGCACAGTACATCTCCAGATACTGAAAGTCACAACCAGACGGCTAGCACTGGTCCACCATCCCTTTCCCTCTGGGCCGAGAACTGTAGCCAGACTACAAACCTTTATCGTGTCTAGCTGTGCTATGGTCTGAGGTGCTGTGGTGTTGGTTGTTGTTCTTCTGGGTTGTTTGTCACCGGTCCTGCAGCTGGTAGGGGGGGTGCGATGGACCCGATCTCTGACACTTACGAGGCTCTGTGTGGCACAAAACAGAACTCCAAGAAGCATTATTTGTTCTTTTATCAATATTTATCACTTGGAAAAAATTCTACTTATTTTAGTGAACATCAATAATTCTAAAACAGCATTTCTTTCCCTCATTCTGGTTTAACTCTATAAAATCCATACAAATTGTGCTGAAAAGAAAACACTGTTTTTTGGAAACTGTTCTCCATTAGGCCTCAGTTTATCTTAAGGGTTGTGTTCTCTGAAATAGTGCAAGTCAATCAAAACAAAACAAAATTAAAACAAAAAAAAATTCTTTAGAGTAGTTTTAAAATCAAAATGATGTGAACACTTTATTTATTAGACACCTTATTTATTACTACTATATCCCTACTGTTCGAGGCATGAAAAAAAGAATGACTCAATAAGCAGCATATATAAATAATCTGTTTAGTGGTTTAGCCATTAACACTGCCCTGTGTTACACAGCAAAACCTGTATAAAAGCAACAAAAAGGAAAAGAAATCACCAAAATTAAATGTTTTCAACACCAATATCAATTAATAATTTAGTTTTAAACAATTTGTGATATAGCAACTCATATTTTGTCTCTTATCTCTGGGTGTGTGTGTTCTTACATTCGTTCCCTGAATAACTACCTCTTTCATCAATATGTTAAAACATTCTTTGTTTTTGTCTATTAGCTTTAAATCCTCCCTCTTAATCTTTGATTTTCCTCTAAATCTTGTCATAACATTTTTAATTTTCCTGTACTTAATGAACCATTATCTCGAAAATTAATTTTTTTTGTCCAGTATGGCAAACACTCAATCCATTGACACGTCCAGTCCATATCTCCCCATCATCTCACCCACCACCTTGGGCTCAAGTGACTTGGTGTTTTCGTTAGCCATACAAAAGTTGCAGTAGTTCTACTTTTTTCTACGATATAGCCGTCGCTACAAAGCTTAGTTTAATTTCGGTAAACCTTGCCAAATCCGGGATAGTTCACAGACTGTCCTTTTTGACCAGTTCACAGACTTGGTCTGACTTATCTTTCTCTCTTTTTTTTTTATTGACCAGTTCACAGCCTGGTCTTGTATGGATAATCTATTGTCACACTCGTGTTGGAGAGATAATATTCAGGAATATGTCCGCTATCTGCAAAATGCCATAAAAATAATCATAAACTAATTTATATTATTGTTTAACCAGAACCCTCAAAAAAACTAAATCAAAAGAAACAAAAAGGTACCAAATTACTCAATTCCCAAATGTCAGTATTTGTCTCAATTATTTCAATCAATAGTGATAATGATTTTACAATTTCTCTTTGCTTATTTGTTTAGAAAGTTATTCAAAATATTGAATTCAAAGCCCAATTAAATTCATTTGATTTTAATCTTACCCCTGCTGCTGAGATTGCTTCCCGTTCGTTTATACATATATATATATATACACACACACATACTTAGATAGATAGAACCTATATAACTCTCGCAAAAAGAGAGAAAGGATCAACAAGGGGACAAAATTCAGTGTACCAAGCATGTCAATGACTGACAACACTAAACAAACTACCTGGTCTAAACTTGCAAAACTATTCAAAGCAGTGTGTGTATTTTAAAAGAATGGAGCACTTATACAATTTCATATGAAGCACTCTATTATCATATAAAATAGGTTGGTTTAGACATAGAAATTTTAGTCACTTCAATGTCATTTTATCTACTTCATCAAAGAGAAAAGGATAATACATTTTAATTCCTGAACCATCTACTGTATATTTCAAGCAACTAGTCTTAAAGGGTAAGAGCCATTATGGCCATACATTATTACTGTGACACTATAATAATCATGAGGAGAAACCCAGGAAAATGTGAGAAAAACAGGAGCAGAAGACAGAAATGAAATAAATGTATTTCTTTTTGAGGTAAGACTTTATCACAGCAAAAAAGAAAATCTGGTTGGATATTTTAACGCGTAATAAACAACTCTGCTCAGGACTTACCAACTCCAGTGATGAGGAGAAGGAATGAAGCAAGAACAACTCTTCTGTTTTTCTTCACCAGCGGATGGGACACCCACCTAAATATAAAAAAAATTAAGTTACTGTGTTTGTTGTTGTGAGTGTGATAACATGTGTGTGTGTGTGTGTGTGTGTGTGTGTGTGTGTGTGTGTGTGTGTGTGTGTGTGTGTGTGTGTGTGTTTGAGTTGTTTGAACTGACATGCAGCAGTGTGCAGAAAGCTGTGTGACAGAACTCAAAGTGCTGAAGGACCACTGGGAGCTTTGATTTTGATCTTACCCCTGCTGCTTGAGATTGCTTCCCGTTCGTATATATATATAAAATAACTCATTGCTGGTGAATTCTTATTTAGCAGTACTTGACAATTACCAACTTGAACTTCAATATCACACATATAAAATAGGCCCGCCAAGGTACCCACCAAAACAGATCGAACGCCATGTCAAGGTTTCTCTGATTTAAAAACCATTCTAAATTCTAGAAGCTCGCAACGATTATATACTTATAACTGCCACTAACTGAAGTAACTGCAACTAACTGAAGTAACTGCCAGTAACTTGAATTCTGCTGTCGACTGCTGTTATTATATAATTATATCTAATTAGATTTTATATAACATCGCCACTGGAGACCGCTGTCGCCACTACCAGTAAGTTATTACGTTACATTTGCGAGGGGAGCTAACTATAAGCTAACTTCAATTACATCCCAACGCTTTGCTGCTAACATTAGCTGCTACGTCAAATCCTATGAGAGCTATGCTAGCTAGCTAATGTGTCAACAGTTAGCTCGGCAGTTAACGTTATTTACGATCCATTTCCTTTTTATATTAAGTAGTTATACAACCTACTAGCACCACTTATTCAATGACCGAATGATGAGCCCACCAATTTCCCCGCAACGTTAATTAAATAGTGTGACGCTACATTTGCGAAGACCGCTATCGTAACAGAAATACTAACGTTAGCAGCTAGCTCTAGCAAGCTTCTCGCTTGACCGTAGGCCATTTGATGCTATCATAATAGATGCTAGCTAATTGGAGCTAGGTTAACTGCTATCGATATTCAAGGGCAATCCTCTATTAACCAACACATCACGAAAGGTGTAGGCTTCATGCAGTCAGGTCTACAACCTACAAAGACAAACATTGCCCACATTAATGATGGCATAGGCCAAGTTAGTAACGTTATGCACGCTTCACTCTCCTGAAACGGTGACGACGGGTCATCCACAAAGTCGTATAACAACATGCAATAATGTATTTCGGGATAAAAGTACCAATCAAGTCAGAGATGAGATTGTCTTCATGGAAGTCCTCCATGCAACTTAACCCTGAAACTGTTGCTGAGTGGATCATAAACGGCCCCAGCAATGAAGAGGACTGTCACAAGGAGTGTTTATGTTGTCATAGGACAGTCATGGAGTCACAGGACAGTGTACAGGACAGTCATGGAATCACAGGACAGTGTACAGAACAGTCATGGAATCACAGGACAGTCTTAGAGTCACAGGACAGTGTACAGAACAGTCATGGAATCACAGGACAGTCTTGGAGTCACAGGACAGTGTACAGAACAGTCAAGGAGTCACAGTACAGTGTACAGGACAGTCATGAAGTCACAGTACAATGTACAGGACAGTGTCATGGAGTCACAGGACAGTGTACAGGACAGTCATGGAATCACAGGACAGTCTTGGAGTCACAGGACATTGTACAGAACAGTCATGGAGTCACAGTACAGTGTACAGAACAGTCATGGAGTCACAGTACAGTGTACAGGACAGTCATGGAATCACAGGACAGTCTTGGAGTCACAGGACAGTGTACAGAACAGTCATGGAGTCACAGTACAGTGTACAGGACAGTCATGGAGTCACAGTACAGTGTACAGGACAGTGTCATGGAGTCACAGGACAGTGTACAGGACAGTCATGGAATCACAGGACAGTCTTGGAGTCACAGGACATTGTACAGAACAGTCATGGAGTCACAGTACAGTGTACAGAACAGTCATAGAGTCACAGTACAGTGTACAGAACAGTCATGGAGTCACAGGACAGTCTTGGAGTCACAGGACAGTGTACAGAACAGTCATGGAGTCACAGTACAGTGTACAGGACAGTCATGGAGTCACAGTACAGTGTACAGGACAATCATGGAGTCACAGGACAGTGTACAGGACAGTCATGGAATCACAGGACAGTCTTGGAGTCACAGGACATTGTACAGAACAGTCATGGAGTCACAGTACAGTGTACAGAACAGTCATGGAGTCACAGTATAGTGTACAGGACAGTCATGGAATCACAGGACAGTGCACAGGACAATCATGGAGTCACAGTACAGTGTACAGGACAGTCATGGAATCACAGGACAGTCTTGGAGTCACAGGACATTGTACAGAACAGTCATGGAATCACAGGACAGTCTTGGAGTCACAGGACATTGTACAGAACAGTCATGGAGTCACAGTACAGTGTACAGAACAGTCATGGAGTCACAGGACAGTGTACAGGACAGTCATGGAGTCACAGGACAGTGTACAGAACAGTCATGGAGTCAGAGTACCATGTATAGGACAGTTTCTTGGAGTCACAGGACAGTGTACAGGACTGTCACAAGGAGTGTTTAAAAAGGCCACCATCGACAACATACAGCCACACGACAAACAACAACAGTTGAAACTGTTGCTGAGTGGATCATAAACGGCCCCAGCAATGAAGAGGACTTGTTGGTAATGTTCTATCACATTGTTTTGTTCAATCTAACCCAACCTAACACTGAATTTAACCTGAAACAGTCAATAACCCTGCCATTTCTATGTCCTTGTGTAATGTGTAGTTTATGTCTGCCTGTACCTTGACGTGGTGAGTGGGCTTTCAACTGAACGGGCCATGCATGCTCAACAAAGCAATATAACACTCTACTTTACCATGCTTACCTTACCTTCCTTTCCTTTGTAGAAATGGCTGATTAAAAAATATACAGTTGTAGAATTCCTGGACAGCGCAATGGCTGCTGTTCCCAGCACCTGGGTTGAGAGGGAAAAAAGGTACTTTTAATGTTAATGCCTAGATAAGAATTATGTGTTTTCTGCAATACATGTTTACTTATGTTTTACTTTACAGGGAATATTTTCGTACTGGACAAACACGGAGGTCACGAGAAAGGTTATATTAAGGCTAATTTTTCTTAACTTTGCAGATGAAATGTCCCAAAAAAAAAGAAAAAAAGAACAGAGCCAGCCCCAACCAAAGCCCTCCCAATTCCTTCAGAATGTAAGTACAATTCTAGGGGGGAAACTACCATTTATTTCTAAACGACTTCTATTAACTAAGAATTTTTTTTCTAAATGATAGACAACAACCGGAAGACAGTACAACAGTACAAGACTAAAACAATAGTGAACCATGAGAGTGACTCGGAGACTCCAGGTAAGGCATAAACGAAACCCTTAAATGTTCTGCTGTTTTGCTGTACTCATACCTTTGTTGATGGAGTCTCCCTTTTTTTTTTATCACTAGATAACCTCTACTCGCAAGACATGTTTTCAGGCCCAAAACAAGGTGGAAGCCCAGAGTCTCCAGGGTCTCCAGGGTCTCTTGCATCCTTCACTAACACCCTTGTGCAGGGTAAGTAAAATACACATATTGAAATTACAAATAAGAATATTAAGTGTTAAAACTGCATTTCACAATCATGCATTTCTTGAAATTACAGTGACTGGTCTATCTCCTTTGGCGGATCCTTTGAATGGTAAGCACAGTGTTGTGAAATAATCCTGTAAAAATAAACAAACAAACCAATGTTCCAAAATTCTGTAATATTGGAATCACTAATATTTCTGTTTTACAACAGACAATTCACATACTACGCCAGAGAGAATGGTGCTTAGTAAGTCCAGTTTTTAAAAAAATACATTAGAGGCTATGAATATACAAAAATCTAAGTATTACACAAAAGCTGTTTTGATGATCATACCCAGTTGTGGATGACTGTTGTATCACTGTTCCTTTTATCACCTTCCTGTCCCAACTATTGTATTGGTTTCACAAAACAGTGTATTATTATTGTCATTATTATTACTAATACATTTGATTTATTAATGTCTCAACATTTGTAACATCAATTACAGATATGTTTTTTTTTCTCATTTGAAGCTGAGTGCAATACAGCACAGGTGGCAAATGACAGTAAGTCTTAATACTGTGGTATACTCAGTCAGTCAGCTGTCTTTACTTAAAGGAACATGCCACCTTTTTTGGGAAATTACCCTATTTGCAGTGTGCCCCAGTGTTATTTAAATTCATCTAGAATACCTCCTAGCCAATTTCCCAAAAAGGTGGAATGTTCCTTTAATTGCATAGGCTTCATTAAGATAGTATTTGCATAAGATGTACAGATGGGTGGACAGTTGGGAAAGTGATTTGGAGAAAATTAAGATGGATGAAGCTTCAGGGAAATGCTGATAAGTATTACCAACTCGTGATGGACCGAATTAATTGAGTATTTATAAATATATTTGACATTTTCTGTGTGGAAAATCTATCATTTATTTGTTTCAGTGTTCTAACCCTTTTCATGGATCCCTGCGATGTGCACTTTCAGCCTCTATTGTAAGTTATGTAAGCACTATATCTGCTTTTGAACAAATCTTGCAACGACAAAAGCAAAGGGAAAATTAATCATATCAGTCTATAAAAATTGTGTCCTTTTATCCAAATACAAAAACTGTGTCTTTTCAGTGTGCACTTGTGATTCAATACTCACATTTGAGGCAGGGGAAGGACGCCAGATTCTCCCGGATTGAAACCAAGTGTCGCCTGAATAAATTGTCATT
This sequence comes from Sander vitreus, assembly GCF_031162955.1. Lineage (NCBI taxonomy): Eukaryota > Metazoa > Chordata > Actinopteri > Perciformes > Percidae > Sander > Sander vitreus. The sequence goes on along the minus strand of NC_135856.1, from coordinate 20,241,331 downwards.
CTCGTCTGCAATTCTAGCGAATACTTAATAAAACATTCAATGTTTTACATGCTGTCTGTTCATTGACCATAATTAATCTAGTGTTGTGAACATAGCCTATATATCTTACAAGGTGGCTTATACGTGGCTAGAATAAATGGCCAATATTACATCTGGATGATCAAGTGTTATTATTATTATTATTATTATTATTGTGTATGATTATTAATAATAGTAGTAGTAGTACCACTGCGAACCTAGCCTACTGACAGTTCCCTGACGGTTCGCCAAACGTTCTCGGAACAATGTATATTACTTTTAGGGAACGTTCGGTGAACGTTCAGAAAACTTTCCTACGCTACTTCTGAGAGAACCTTACGCAAACCTTACGCGAACGTTCCCGGAACCTTCAGCGACCCTTCCCGGAACCTTTAGAACGGACTGTACAGAGGCAGTGACAGCAGAGCACAGATAAAAAAAGATAGAAAAATCTATTACGGTAAGGGTGCAGGCATCAGACAGCTTTTCCGAACTGAGGTAAGTCACATAGTGCCCTCTGGGTAGTGTAGTTCATGTAACGTTAGGGTCAATCTCTCTGACACTGACGCTTTCTCTGTCAGTGATAGAGTACCGGCAACATGTGAGAAGTAGCGGTACGCAAGAAAAAGTGCAGGAACGCTTAAGAGTAAAATGTAGAAGTGCCGGTACTGCGTAGCCTACCGGTGAGTACCGGCCCACTTTGAGCACTGTGCATCTCGCATCTCTTATTTGTTAGCTTCGTTCTTGCTCCTTGCTCCCCGGTTGAACGGAAGTTTTTCTGGCCCTCTTTCGTGAAGGCCGTCACAAAGCTCTTTTTCCTGCCCCGAGGAGTGAGCATCGAGGAGGGATCTCAGAGGAGCTATAGGCGAGGATACACTAGAGCAGCCTTCTCGGAAGCTGTGCAGTTGAAAGCTGTTGCTAACTCTGCCCATACAGCTGACGAATTCACATGCCGTTTTAGAGGAAAGGAGCTCTCATCCTTCTAAAAACACACTTTCTCGTTTCCTCCTCCCTCCCATGATTTCCTCCGTCTCTCGCGTGCTTCCTCGGTGGGAGAGGGACTAAGACACGAGAAGGGAAGTAGAAGGGAGGAGCCAGGGATCCAATTAAAGGGAAGTGCGATGCACCTATAGACAGTATATGAGAATGGACCAACAGATCCCGTTGCTCTGGACGGAGACCAGTGAAGGCCATTAGAAGCACTTTTCCGGTGAGCGTTACTGCGCAGCCTCCAACTGAGAGAGACGATGTAAATGTGACGTGAGCAACCTGTCTGAAAGTTGGAAGTCTTCTGGTAGTTGTGCCAAGAGAAATCTCAATCATTCCCAATCTTGCAGAGACGGAGAGCGTAGGTATATGTAAGGAGATAACATGGACACAGGCTAATTATTGCTAACTAAAATGCTAGTTAACATTAGTAATTAAACGTAAACAGCTAATGTAAGTCGAAACTGCCTGCGAGCTTCTCCTGTACTATATGGTAATTCCTCTACTATGCGACAGTAAATCGCGTGGTTATGACACAATTGTTAGCCTATTTTTACAAAAATGTCTATTTCGGAGCCATAACGTGAGGTACAAGGTAATGGAGCCTTTTATACATTGTCGTGTTTCTTTAGAAATAAACAATGGACAAATAAAGTCTTTAAACGCTTCAAATGTAAAGTTATTCGCTGTAAAAGTGACGTCAAAATGAATGGCAGTCAGTGGAATGCTAACATCGGGTGAGTGCTTTGTAGCATCAAAATGGCGCCATAGGAGGTTCGAGCTCTGAAGCGAAGCTTACCCCCCTTGGATGCACCTGAGGAGTGTTCTTCTATGGACTTGTGTTCTTGTGTCCCTGTGAAACATCATCTTGTGTTGCCAAAGTACAGTCCCAATACACAAGTTCGCATTTCACCAAGAACAGTTAAGATTCCCGGAAATGTTCTTGACACGCCCATTTTACCGAGGATGCATTGGTTGGTAACTTGTATGAACTTGGCAGCACCCGTATCCCAACATTCAGTTCGGCATTCAATGATGGTTGGGTCTCCAAACATGGCGCCAGTGTGTGTGGCCTGCCGTCCGTCACTGCCTGTGCTGTGTGTGTTTGTTTTGTTTGTTTCGCTCCTTGCTCTGGATGTCAACTCTCTACTAGTGTATGATCGCCAAACACTGCTGGATCTTCGATTTTATGCCAAAGAAGTAGAAAAATTGGATGATGGTGGACGTGAAACTCTGCCCCCGCGACCCCTGTTCTTCTCGTCCCTGCTGGCGCGGGGTGAATCACCACAACTTGCGGCCTCTGTGTCGGGTTCCCCGGATAGCCAACGCCGCAGTCCCGCCGGTTCCTGCCAGGATTGGCCTGGTGAATGCTAGATCACTAGCGAACAAGACTTTTGTCTTAAAGGACTTCTTAACGTCCCGAGGATTGGATTTCCTCTGTGTGACTGAGACATGGCTGAGTGTTGGTGAGTCCAGCGCTTTCACTGAACTTTTACCCAATGATTGCTGCTACTTTAACTCCCCGTGGACATCGGGCCGAGGAGGAGGAATTGTCTGACTGTCTATAAGAGTCATTATAAATGTAAGCAGCTATTGCTGTCATCCTCTTTCACCAGCTTTGAACTGAGCTTATTCGAGCTTGGTCGCTCTCACACAGTGTTGTGTGCTGTGGTCTATCGGCCTCCCAAATACAATAAGGACTTTTTAAATTATTTTTCTGATTTCCTGGCTGAAATCATACCTAATTATGACCGTGTTCTTATTGTTGGGGATTTTAATGTTCATGTGTGTTGTACTGATAAGCCAGTGGCAAAGGGTTTTTTAAACCTCATTGATTCTTTTAATCTTGTGCAATGTGCGCCTGGACCCACACAAGAACATGGACACACACTTGATCTTGTCTTATCATATGGTCTGCCCGTTTTTAATCTAGAGATATGTGACGCATTGTTTTCTGACCATATGCCTGTATTATTTGAGGCTGCTCTTGCCTGTAGTACAGTTAAACCTTGCGCTGCTACTCAGCGCTGTCACAATATTAACCCTTCCACTGCTGTTCAGTTCTCGGTTGCTTTCAGTCAGAATTCCATCATTCCTGAATCTGTGTGCACTACAGAGGAGCTTAGCTCATGGTTTCACTCCACCTGCCAAACTGTTTTAGGCACTGTGGCTCCATTAAAATCCAGGCAGCCTAAAACTAAATCTGAGCCCTGGCTAAATGACACGACTCATGCTGTCAGACGTGGGTGCTGTAGAGCTGAGCGCAAGTGGAAGAAGGACAAACTGCAGGTGTCTTTTCAAATGTTAAGGGACTGCTGGCGTCATTATCAGAAAACTGTGAAAGATGCTAAAAGAAAACATTTCTCAGATATTATCCTGTCAAACTGTCACAAGCCTCGTGTTTTGTTTAACACTATTGACTCACTTCTAAATGCCCCGCAGACTGCCTGTATGGAGGTGTCCACTGCTGTGTGTGAAAACTTCCTTCACTTTTTTATTGATAAGGTCACATCAATTAGGGCTCAAATCTCACCTTCAGTTTATGACCCCTCAATCTCTGTCCCCTGCTCTGCTGTTTTTGACCAGTTTGAGCCTGTGACTCTTTCCTTTTTACAGGACATTGTTGGTCATTTGAAGCCCTCAGGTTCTCCAAACGATGCTGTCCCTCCTCGACTATTTAAGGAGGTTTTCCCCACTGTAGGACCATCTGTTATTACAGTCATTAATACCAGTCTGTCCTCAGGTGTGGTCCCTGAAAAATTTAAACACGCAGTAGTACAACCTCTGATTAAAAAACCTGCTCTAGATCCTGCAGTCCTTGGAAATTTCAGGCCTATCTCCAAATTGCCTTTCCTTTCAAAAATTCTGGAGAAGATTGTGTACAGTCAATTAATGGCCTTTCTGGAAGAACAAAATATTCTAAAACCCTGCACAGCACAAAATCAGCACTTTTAAGAGTTTTTAATGATATCTTTTTAGCTACTGACTGTGGTGACTGTGTTATCCTTGTGCTTTTAGATTTAACTGCTGCATTTGACACAGTGGATCATGAAATATTTATCTCACGTTTGAAGCAGTGGGTGGGCATCAGGGGCATAGCACTGGAGTGGTTCAGGTCATACTTGGCTGATCGAACTTTCTGTGTCTGCCTTGGTGACTGTGTATCCTCCACTGCTCTTCTCTCGTGTGGGGTCCCACAGGGCTCAGTTCTTGGCCCTCTCCTTTTCTCTCTCTATTTGCTCCCACTTGGTTCCATACTTAGGAAGCACGGCATCTCATTCCACTGTTATGCAGATGACAGTCAGATGTATGTGCCTCTTAAAAAGAAAGATGCATGCTCTGTCAGTTTGCTACTTAAGTGTCTTGATGACATAAAGGCCTAGATGGCTCTGAACTTTTTAAATTTGAATGATGAAAAGACGGAAGTGATGGTTTTTGGTGGCACCACTGGGACCCCCCCTGTAGATCTGGGTTCCTTGGCCCAGTATATTAAACCTAGCGTCAAAAACCTATGGGTTAAAGTGGACCCGGAGCTAAAGTTTAACAGTCAGATCAAGGCTGTTGTCAAGTCAAGCTTCTTCCACTTGAGGCAGCTGGCCAAAATAAAGCCAATACTGTCAAGACAGCACTTTGAGATGGTAATCCACGCCGTTGTTACCACTCGGCTGGATTACTGTAATGCACTTTATGTGGGAGTAAGTGGGTGCTCCATCGCCCGTCTCCAGATGGTCCAGAATGCTGCTGCACGTCTTTTAACTGGCGCACGTAAACACGAGCACATTTCCCCCATCTTAGCCTCACTCCACTGGTTGCCTATTCAATTTAGGATCCATTTTAAAATTCTTTTATTTGCTTTTAAAGCCCTAAATGGTCTTGCCCCGCCCTACCTCTCGGAGCTTCTACGCCCTTATATACCCACTCGCTCTCTCAGGTCAGAAGATCAGCTGCTCCTGAGTGTACCTAAAACTAAGCGGAAGCTCAGAGGAGACCGTTCCTTTGCTGTCTCAGCTCCTAAATTATGGAATGATCTGCCACTGCACGTGAAACGGTCCTCTTCTTTGTCTGTTTTTAAATCCCGTCTTAAAACCCATCTCTTCTCTGTGGCCTTTGACACCTAGTAAGATGTTGACTTAATTTACTTCTTTTAATTATTTAGATTGATTGCTTTTCATTGCGCAGCTATTATTTTTATTCATGTCAAAATGTTGTTTTTTATTTATCTAATATGTCTTATTTATTCTTCTGTACAGCACTTTGGTCAACTTTGGTTGTTTTAAAGTGCTTAACAATTAAAGTTGGATTGGATTGGATTGGGTTTCCGGTACATTGACAGACCAAAAACGGGACAATTTTAATCATTTTCGCCATCTTATTCATCACTAAATTCACTTCTGAGAACGTTTTAGGCGAGAAATGAACGGTTTAGATTTCGAATGTAGGCAGTCTTGCGAAAATCTTTGCCGAATTGACAATTTGCTCCAAAGTTTTCGGAGTTAAGAAGCTCCATGAAGTGAGGCGACAGCCAGCAGGTGCCTGCCCCAGCCACTAGCTCGTCACTTGGACAGTTACGCTCGGAACCGGAGGTCTTAGACCGGTCCCATAAATATGAGGCTTTTATTTCGCCGTTGACTGATCGTTTGTTTAAATATTACAACACATGTCCATCATAAGATTAACGGGAACCTGTGGTTAACTGTCTTTTCGGAGTTAAACTCCACAAGCACACACACACACACACACACACACACACACACACACACACACACACACACACACACACACGCAGCTTCACACACACAGCACAGCAGGCAGAGGCAGGGGAGAGAGATATACCCGTTTCTTTTCGGGAGACTTGTTTAAATTATGCCATAGGTATACATTAGATTTAGTATTTAGTTCATATTTTTTTGGTGTATTTGTTTTCTGATTTATTAGAAGTTGAGTTTCAGTCTGTATGATAAATTAACAGTTGTACATAAAGTGGTAACATGCTATGACATGTTATGTAGATTAAAGGGGAGACCTTTATAATTGTAATTGCTAATTTCCATCTGTTGTCCCTGGGCATATACAGTGCACTACAATAATATAGAAATGATAATTCCACATAACACTAATAGAAACAGATAGGACACACCAGTGCATATGCCTACTTATTTTTTTAATTTAAACTGACTTAAACTTATACACTAATAATAGTAGAGATTGCGTTCCACTCTTTTGAATAAGTAAGGGGTGTTTGAGCTAAACCATAAACAATAAAATTAAAGCTCAATAAGTTTTATTTTTCAATATTATGGCAATAGTTGTAGCATTATGAGGTTTTCTTGTCAAAGTGGTTATATTGTTGTGGTTTTTATTTCTAGCTGTTATTTTGGAGCACTGCAGGTAGCCTCTGTGCTGGGAGTGTTGAGCAATAACAGGAAGAACGCATCGTCTCAAACTGTTAACTGCGGGTTCATTCTTCCAAGAACAACCAGCAAGAACGTTCTCCCCAAGAACACAAGTCCGTTCTTTGCATTCTTGAGATTGAGAAACACCCTGGGCTTTTTCGAAAGGGGGCTTAAAGAGACAGGCACTCCAACAGAGTGTCTCAGACAGGGTGAATACAGGTACAGCAGCCATGGACAGTGAGAAAAATTAAGCAGTTTTTGAACTTACTTTACTTGCTTTTGTTGGCTGTGTATGGTTTTCTCTCATAATTGGCGTTCAGAAATATGAACTTAACAATGTGCTCCTACATGCTTAAAATGATGTTTCTCGCAGGTACTCTTGTTTGAGAAAAACCTTTCAGCAGGATTTGACGGCTAAGGTAGATGTGACTCTTGTTCACTTCACTGAGATGATCTGTTGCCAGCAACACTTATGCCAGCATGTCATTTATTGACATTAATTAGTTTTCTTTGTGGAGCAGGACTAGGCTACATCTAACATATCTCCCTATGAATACGAACTCAGCTAACCTGTTTATTTTTATGTAATATTCATTAGTGCTAAATGTATAGGCAGAAACATAATGAGTGAGAAGAGGGGGAAGAAAGTGCTTGAGATGTTTTCTTATGAAGTCTTGACTCATGCCTTCCAGTTAAAACAATTACCATGATGTTGTGACTCATAGGTTACCATTTTCGTTGGACCTTGCAAAGTCGAGATTACTTTATAGTTAATGTGCCAAGGTCTGTTTAGATAATAAGATAATTGAACTAAAGTCATGAGAAACAGACTTTATTGTTCCGAGATAAAGAGAAAATAATGGAATAAAAAAAAAAACCATTCAGCCACGCTGCCTTCTTTGTTTGATTTGAGTTTAACTATCGTTGTGGCATGTACAATAAGCTTGAAGACATCCAATGCTGACAACGTACGGGCTGAATGTACGTGGGATGGAATCAATCAATGGTCTTACAGGTTAATGGTTAGCAATACTAAAATAAACATACATGTACATGGGCAGGTAGGGAAGAAACTGTATAAGGTCGTCTGAAGAAGAGGGAATCTTGTAGGCAGATGGGGAAAGACTGAATATGGAAAATGACAGAAAAGATGCCCAATGTTGGCTGAGTTGACTTGGAATTGGTGTGTCATTTAAATCAAATAATCTGTCTATTATACTAGTATTATAGTATGTTTTGGATATGATTTATCTGCATTTAGGAGAGAAATCTTTTCGGTACAAACCTCGCTTGATTCCTCTCAGATTCTGTGGTCATGATGTGGAGGCTTCTTGTTTTTGATTTCTTACCTTTGAAGAGAGAAGACTCTTCTGTGGCAACGGGCTATAGGGAAAGCAACGAGGGAGAATGAAGAGAAGTTCAAAAGAAAAGTCGGAGAATGAAAAACATGTAATTGTTTTTACAGTAGACAAGAATTGAGAACAAGATACACGGACAGAGGGAGACCAAATTTGTGTTGCGTTTAAGGTAGATAAGTGTTTTTAAATCTATCAGCTTACTTTGTCGTATTCTTGGGACAGGACTTCAGATAAGATTCTCTGAAATGGATTGTTTGATTGAGAAACTACAAAAGGCAAAGAATCACCTTAATCACCTGTTATTTTGGGGAAGATAAATTGGAAGGTATCAAGAAAAGATAATCGACAGACCTTTTATAGATGTCGATGTCGCCATGGAAAATGGTGATTTCTTTTATTAGCCTACACTGTCCGCTGAAGGTTTAATTTTGATGTTTTATATCCTACAATGGAGCAGTCGCAGGTATTATATGTGCAGTACAGGAGACTAAACTAGAAACAGTTTAAAACCATTTACACTGTCATTTTAGGATGTAGGAAACATAGTGTAGATCCACCAGGAGGTGATGATTGGTGGTATAAACATGAGACTAATTAGTGTGAGTTGTTAAAACAGCAGAGGAACTTGCAGTTTGTGTTGATTGTAGCGGCCCCTTTGGACAAAAGTGGTAGTGTTTTTACCACACCTGCTGTCGTAAAGGTCTTTTCATGAGCCAGCGCATTAGCAAGAGTATGTTGTAGCAACCAACGTAATAATAACTAGCATGTTATGAACGGGGTCCAAGCCGACGGATCGTGGAGACGATGCAAGTCGTTTCTATAGCGCCCTTTCATGAAGCCCAAGGACACTTTACACAAGTACAGGGGGACAAACAGAAAATAGTAGGCTAACACAAACATGGACTGAAACAAAATAAAAACTGGACGCTAAATGGAATGGGGGACATAATTTAATGTAGGCTACTGACGTACAACCACGCCTTGCATTGTAAAGTTAATATACATTTTTATGTTATTATATTACATGCCTGTCTAGGAGGAAGAGGTGTCTCAATCTGTTGAAAGCCCGGCCGAAGTTGACTATGCCCGTCGTCTGTCTTTGTTTAATTTCCTTTTTTCTGTGATGGCCCTGCCCCAGTATCAGCCATAACTACAACAGATAACTTCTAAAATACTAAGTAAATTTAAAATACAATTGGGCTATATAAAGAAATGTCCTGCTATCCTTTTCCTGCCTGGATACTCACTAACACAGGCTTTTCTGCTGTTACAGTAGAAATCTGTCACCCTTCAGAATGTGTGACTGTAGAGCCGGTCTACCTGCCATTAATCATTTTGTGACTTTGTGGGAAAAATCGTACCCGGGAAAAGGCGTTAATAAAACTAATCTAAAAATTGCGTTTTTTTCACTGTTGGTCTGGTTGCTGTTACAGGTCATTTATGATCATCAGATGGAAAATTAAACAGTTCCAGAAACATTTAAAAGTTCCTCATAGCTTCTTTAAGGGAGGACTATCACTGTCCAGAGGTTTGTATTGGGATTTTAACACATAAGTTTAGCTGAGAAAGATTTGTTATAGTCAACTAATGCTGGTATAATGTATCTTTTTATCTATCAACTCACATTAGATAGATAGATAGATAGATAGATAGATAGATAGATAGATAGATAGATAGATAGATAGATAGATAGATAGATAGATAGATAGATTTTTATTGATCCCAAAACATGGGAAATTCCGGTGTTGCAGCAGCAAAAATATCAGACACACATCACACATACAGAATATACATGAAGTAAAAGGATACAATATACATGAAATAATAATAGGATAGAATATAAGAACAAATAGTTTAACATTTTATTATTATTTATTATTAAAATTTAATTTAAAATCTTTTTTTATTCCCAAAAAGTTGGGAATAAAAACTGTACAACAGTTTAAATAGTATTAATAAAGCTGTAGGTAAACAAACCTATTGTGCAAGTTGCAATTAGTGCAGTTGTGATGTCTATGAGTCTCATCTGTCACTCAGTGAAGAAGTGTTAAATAGTTTGATTGCCTGTGGTAGGAATGATTTCTTGTAGCGAAATCAAAGCTGTCCATGCGACATCGAAGCTGTCGGAGCCTCTTAGAGAAGTTGCTCCTCCGTTGGTCCAGTGTGGGGTGAAGAGGGTGGTCGGGGTTATCCATGAGAGATACCAGTTTGTTCAGTGACCTCCTCTTCACCACAGCTTCAACAGTGTCCTGTTTGCAGCCAATAATGGATTACGCATTACTTTTACCCGTAAGTTTTGGATCTGCTGGCACTTCCACATCAACCTGATCTCACAGAATTCCGTGAAATGAACACGGCACTTTAACTCAAAATCTATGGCAGTTTCACGGAATCGCAAAAATATCCGTGATGGGCCCACAGAAGAATTCTGTGAAATGAACACAGAGCGCCAAAAATTCCGTGATGGGCCCACGGAAGAATTCCATGAAATGAACACGGCCCCTTAAGTTAAGGAAAAGGTTGTGGGTGGGCTTACGTTTCCATCACAACAACGGGACGGTTTGGTTTAGGAAAAGAAGAACGGGATGGTTGGGTTTATGAAAACAATAAACGGTTCGTTTTAGGAAAACAATAACGGGACGGTTACGGTTGGGTTTAGGAGACGTGACACGCGGGACATGATCCCCGGTCTCGTGGGTGAAAGTCCTGTGTTTGACCCATCCACCACCCCAACCAACCTCCCTACGCGGATTTTCGGGCTTTCATACTACTCGCTACCGTAGTCGCTCCTAATGCTACATCATCTTCTCATTGACTTTACATTGGCATTGTTTTCCACACGAAGTTTTCACACATTCCGTACCACCACCACGTAATGCAGTGTTAACAGTTTGTGATCATTTCACAGAATTCTGTGAGACCAGGCTGTCCACATACTGTACAATGCACTAATAAGATAAGATAAAACTTTATTTATACAGAGGGAAATTGCTGTGCAGCAGCTGCAAAACAAGTTGAAAGAGTGCAGATACAAAGAGTGTTAATATACGAAAAAGTTGTCATGAGGTAGTTAGTGTAAAGAGTCCCTGGTTATTACAGTGCTCATGATTATGACCAGGATATTTCCTTTTATGTCCCGTTATTCCACATTTGTCCCATAAGTCTTTCCCATATAAATACATAATTTACTTTAAAGATATCGAGATAGGCTACAGTCGCAGGTGGAACAATGAAATGAGCTTTGAATTGTTTATTTAATACATTCTGCAAAGCTGCTAAAGAATGGATGCATTATTTGTTCGCTGCTTTTAATGTGTGCCAAGCAAAAGTTATGTTCATATTCACTATATTAAAGCAGCTATAATCAATATTTTAAGCAACAATGTATCAAAAGAAAATGTGACAGAGGGTCTCTGGTAGAGATGAACCTACAGAGAATTATCATCTGAATCTGCAGCTCCTCTGGCTTTATAGTGAGTTTCAGCTAATTGTTTTGCTGTCTGGTACAGAACTTTTTTTTTTGTTCACTCTGACACATCGTTTTTGACACTGTTAGACACATCGGGCTGCAGTGAAAAGCCCTGTACACTACCTGCTCAACACCAAAGAGCAGACAGACACAGTTAACGACTAGCTGGAAATTACAGTGGAGCATTAAGCAGCTAAAGAGCCTTTCTGAAGACCCGAAGTGGCCAAAACAGCAGTTATTGCCGGTTTAAGGGTTTAATTCTAACAGGCTCTGTCCCCAGTAAAACACGTAAACGTGCTATAGTCCTGCCTTGTCTGAAAAAAACCTAATTTAGACCCCACCCTCCCAATGAATTACAGGTGTATATTTAAGTTACCTCTTGTGTCCATACTGCTGGAAAAAGGTGTTGCAAAGTAGCTTATAGAGGTTTTAGAAATTCATATGACGCCTTAAAATTAGGTCATCGTAAACTTCATTCTACGGAATCGGCTCTGCTTAGAGTCACTAATGACATTTCAATAACTGCAGATGATGGATGGGAAATGCTCTTTATTGGTGTCACCGGAACTCAGCTTTGCTTTTGGTACCATTGATCACAAGATCCTTTTCAATGGGCTAAACCAGTTGGTGTGCCGTGGATTGGTTTCATCCTATCTTGCCGACAGAAGTTCCTTGGTCTATGTGGGTCAGTTTATGTCTGACACAACACCATTGTCTTGTGGTGTTCCACAGGGTTCCGTTCACCGTATGCTGCCTTTTGGACAGATTATTAGCCATATTTTATCATTATGCCGATGACATTCAGATCATTTTTGCTCTTTTAAACCCTGTGATTTTAGATGTAATTTGTCCATTTTTAATGAATGCTTGTAAGCAATTAAAACAAGATTAAAATAGCTGACAACTGCCTCCTGTTAAATACTGAAAAGACTCTTTCTCTCACCCTGCAAAACTTTACTCCCCATTATACCACTGACCTCCTCCAACCTTATATGTCAAATCGGGCTCTTAGATCATTTGAGCTAAAGTTACTGGATGTCCCTAGACTCTTTTGATGCTTTTATCAAACAGCTTAAAACGTTTTTATTCAGACAGGTTTTTGGTTAACTTATCTGAACAGCTAATAACTTTTATTTGACTCTGCCCCTTTTTATCTGCAGCTGCTGTGATTTCCATCACAAATAAATAATGTAATACAAATAGACCTTACTTCTTACTTACTTACTTACTTCCCTTGCTTCATCTCAGTGTGCTAAGTCTATTTTTGTTGTATTGTTCCTAAACCTTAGGCCAGGGCTATTCAATTGGCGGCCCCAGGGCCGCCGGCCCCTGAGGGATTTTGTACCGGCCCTTGGAGTGAAGTGTAGTTATTACATATGGGTAGTCTCATACAGTGCATGACTATGGTTAATTGTACATTCTTTCATGCAGTAGGAGGTGGTATGCACCCCTTTCAGCCATGGTGGCAAAAAAGGTAGAATATCTACTGTAATATCTGACATATATTTTGGGGGACCACACATGACCAATCAAAGTCGCCTATTCGCGCTCTAGTGCCACGCTCTGACCTCTCTGACTTTCTTTCAAGCCAAGCACGAAGTTTGGCTAACAAGAAAAAATGTCTCTCTCTACCTTAAAAAAAAGAAAAGTTGACTCAGAGAACAGGCAGTTCAACAATGAACAGAGAAATACGCGTATATTGCCGTTGATGCGAATCCTGTGTGGTTAATCTGCAACGAGTGCCTCGCGGTGTGCAAAGAGTATAATTTGAGAAGGCATTTCAAGACAACACATGCTAACTTTGATGCTACTTTCCCACCGGCCTCTGCTGCTCGGAGGCAGAAGATAACAGGGCTTACATCTTGTTATGAGCAAAGACGTCGCATTTTGTTTCGGGCCTGTACAGACCAAGAGAGAGCAACTGCAGGATCGTTACAAGTGGCATGGACATTGGGCAAAAAGAAAAAGCCGTTTACAGACTCAGAGGCGGCCAAGGAGTGTATGCTGGCATCCATTGAAGAGGTGGTAACAGATGAGAAAATCAGAAAAAACATTATCGATTCGATCAAGCAAATTCCAATTTCTGACACGTCAAATATGAGGAGAGTCGAGTCCCTGGCATCGGACGTTTTCGAGACGCTTTTGGACAAGCTGAGGAAGGCCGAGGTGATGTCTTTGGCCGTGGATGAGTCGACTGATAACAGTGATATTGCACAGCTGTGCCTCTATGTGCGATTTTTTGATGGGGAATGTTTTCGTGAGGATCTGCTTGGACTAATTGCCATGGAGGGGCACACTACCGGTGAGATTCTCTTCACCAACATTGCGTCATTCTTTGAGGAGAACAACTTGGATTTGGCACGCGTCAACATGTTGGTGACGGATGGTGCACCCTCGAATGCGGGCATGGATCAGAGGCTCGCCGGGAGGATGGCAGCTGCGGCTCCGCAGGTGAGCTCTCTGCATTGCCTCATCCACCAAAGCCTCCTGTGTGCCAAGCTCAGTGGTGAGTTAAAAGAGACCATGGACTCTGTTATGGGAATTATAAACTTCCTCCGTTGTACCTCCAGTTTACAGCACCGCCTTTTCCGTAAGCTGTTGACTGACATGTCTGCTGAATATAAAGATTTGCTCATTCTCAATGACATTAGATGGCTTAGCAAAGGAAACACTTTGAAACGTTTTTGTGAACTAAGAGACGAGAGTCTGTTGTTTCTCCAGTCTTCAAAATTGAAAAAAGCCGGCAAGTTTCTGTCTCTGATGGAAAATGATGAGTTTAATGCCTCTGTTTGCTTTTTGAGTGACGTTTTCCATCATTTGAACCAACTCAACATGGAGTTGCAGGGCAGAGATAAAACAGTCGCAGAACTTGTGGAGAAACTTCATGCTTTTCAAAGAAAGCTCTCACTCTTCTCTGCTGATCTTTGTCCTGGCAAGATGCTGCACTTCCCCACATTGAGGAAATCTGGCCTGCAAATTACCGAGGTGATGTCAGGGTTTATTGACTCATTGAAAAACAACTTTGCCACTAGGTTTGAGGATTTCAGCATCTCCAGTGAAGTGATGAGATTTGTGAAGGACCCTTTCTGTGTGAATGTTGAGGCATACTTTGCATTGAAAAGGAAGGAGCTGGTATCGTCATTGGATGAGGGGTCTTTACAACTGGAACTCATTGATATTCAGTCGTCAGATGACTTGCGACAGGCATTGCAGCAGGAAGGTTTTGAAAAATTCTGGACCCGTGAAGTCAAGAGAAATTCCCACATTCAAGGGGTCTTGCACTTTTTCTTCTGACAATGTTTGGCTCAACATACACTTGTGAGTCGTCATTCTCACACATGAATACCATTAAAACTCACAATCACATATCCCTCACTGACCAGCATCTGCGACACTGCTTGCACATTGCCCTGACAACATATACACCTGACTGAAATGCCATTTCTCTCATTAGATGGCAAATGTTGGCAAACTACATGCAAGGTAACAGGCATAACTAGTCAAGCAAGAAATGAGGATTGATTTTTGAACAGTATGATGCAATTAACATGTTATTCACCCCATATTATGCACTTAATGTTTTTCTTGATGTGGTATTATTGTTGAATGCAGTTTGAAATGTTTTGCCTTGATAAAGTGCCATGCACTGTTATGCTGTTTTAATTATATTCTGTACCACACTATGCACTTTTTGTTGGTGGAGATACATGTTGCCTGTCACTGAAATGAGTGCAATCTTAAATATCTGTGATATGGCTGACCTAGACTGATTGTTAAGTTGTTTATGTTCAAACAAAAGTGAGTACAGTAGTAGTCCATGTGAGGATTTATGGGGCAGTCTATTTTATTTTTTTAGAAGGAAAAAGGTACGGTGGCCCTGAAGTGCAAATCACAACAGCAAATAGGAAAACAGAACAGCAAATAGGAAAACACGACAGCAAATATGAAAACACTTCAACAAATCATAAAACACAACGGCAAATAGGAAAACACTTCAATAAATCATAAAACACAACGGCAAATAGGAAAACACGACAGCAAATATGAAAACACGACAGCAAATATGAAAAAAAAACAGCAAACATGAAAACACGACAGCAAATAGGAAAACACGACAGCAAATATGAAAACACAACAGTAAATATGAAAACACGACAGCAAACATGAAAACACGACAGCAAATAGGAAAACATGACAGCAAATATGAAAACACAACAGCAAATAGGAAAACACGACAGCAAATATGAAAACACGACAGCAAATAGGAAAACACTTCAATAAATCATAAAACACGACAGCAAATATGAAAACACGACAGCAAATATGAAAACACGACAGCAAATATAAAAACACGACAGCAAATATGAAAAACACGACAGCAAATAGGAAAACAAAACGGCATTAACTTCTACCGGAAAACGTAGGGCCTATCTAGCAGAGGACGGAGCCTCCTGATTGGACAGACGGACTGTCTCTCTGTTAAAAGTAGGCGCTTTTCCGTGTTTTTCACCTCTCCTTCCTGTTAAAAGACAGACAGTCCGTCTGTCCAATCAGGAGGGTCCGTCCTCTGCTAGTAGGCCCTACCTTTTCCGGTAGAAGTTAATGCTGTTGTGTTTTCCTATTTGCCGTTGTGTTTTATGATTTGTTGAAGTGTTTTCATATTTGCTGTCGTGTTTTCCTATTTGCTGTCGTGTTTTCATGTTTGCTGTCGTGTTTTCATATTTGCTGTTGTGTTTTCATATTTGCTGTCGTGTTTTCCTATTTACCGTTGTGTTTTCCTATTTGCCGTTGTGTTTTATGATTTGTTGAAGTGTTTTCATACTTGCTGTCGTGTTTTCCTATTTTGCTGTCGTGTTTTCCTATTTTCTGTCGTGTTTTCCTATTTGCCGTTGTGTTTTCCTATTGGCTGTTGTGTTTTATGATTTGCTGTTGCATTTTTCTATTTGCTGTTGTGATTTGCACTTCAGGGCCACCGTAAAAAAGTGTGAGTTGTATTCAGTTACCATTTAGCTGCATTTCTGTTTTTAGCCAGTGGAGAAGGGGGACAGTTTGTTGTTTCTGAGAATTATTTCCCTCTTTACTTGTAACACTGAAATGTATCTCCTCATTGTCAATTGAGGATAACGAGCTGTAAAGTTGGTACAGTTAAGTGCAATAAGTGGATGTTTTCTGTTAGTTAATTGCATTTCTCTAATTGTCTGTGTCGCTGATTTTCAACATTGTATTGCCATTTGAATGTAACAATGCATTGGGCCTATGTGTCTTAGTGCATCACAATGTGCATATGTTGTTCTGCATTTACAAAATAGAATATATTGACTCCTTCAGTATATTGTTGTAATTTCTTTATTTGTTACTATAATTACTCATATTCTCCGGCCCCTTATTTTGCCTTAGTTTTATGAACTGGCCCCAATTCCAAATTAATTGAATAGCCCTGCCTTAAGCTATGTTCACACTTTTTGAAGCTGCAAGCATCAGTTTTATATTATAAGCCTATGGAGTAAACCGTGTTATCAAAAATGCCGTGAGTGCTTTTTTAAATGCCACCGCCGACGTTTTTTCTGCAGCTCAGGGCGTGTTTTTGAAGTTGAAAGAAGTTAAACTTTTCTGACCCTGGCCCTACGTCAAGCGCTTTTTGACAGCCCACCAATAATAAGCGGAGTAGCCAGACCTGTCGTTTTCATAGCAACAAGAAAAAAAATGGAGTCGGAGCACAGCGAGTTTAATGATGTGACTGCTGCCAGGGTGCTGCCTGTTCTGGGAACTTGCTTTGTTTTATGCAACGTTAGTAGCACCACTCTCTCTCTCTCTCTCTGTTCTTACTCTAGTTCGCTCCACCGATTTGTTTTATCTAATGTTAGCACCGCTCCACATAGCGCTCTAGGATACTGTAGCAGTTGCTGTTGTTATAGCAACAAAGGATGCTCTCGGCTGATTTTCAACAACTTCTTTTTTTTCTACAAAAGCGCCCTAGTCAACTTTTTCTTGTCAAAAAGACGCGTCAAACCAAGTTGGTGTGTTAACTACTTTTAATTATAAAATCAAGAGTTTTCAGATGACCTCACAGGGTTTTTGATGTCCAACCTTAATTCTTCGCTCAATTGGCTACAGTTCTTTTAAAGGTTCTTCTATTTCCATTTGCTTACTTTCTTAATAAAACATACCATTTCAAGATTACTTTATTAGAAAAATTGACTCTTGATTTTCACAAAAGAAAGCTTTACAGGAGTTTTGTTACATTCTTGATTATTAGTCGTAGTCTAGTAAATCAGTGGGAACGTTGGTCTGTTATATTTACTAAGTACTGTGGCATCATCAAGCAATCGTCAAGTAAAGTCATGTCAGTTTATCTCCTTAAACAACCAAAAAGAAAATGTAACAAACAAATAGTGGCAGATTTTAAAAGAGGACTCAAAATGAGACAATATTACTCTAATGACATATTACCAACACACAAAGTCAGTGATGGGAACCATGACCTACGAAACAACAAATCTGCCACCCCTGTCTTCATTGTTTGCTTGTTCTTTTGATGTGAGTTGAGGATCAAGAAATTTGCTCCTACATGTTTTCTGTTCTTATTTTCTCAAAAGCTATGCACTTGGCCTGGTCATGTTGGTGTAGTATTCAGTGAGGCCAAGATAACACAGGCTATTCTGTAGCTCTGTGTGTTATTGATCTCCGTACACCTAGCTGTTAACATTTCATTCGTAAGCTATGTTGTCAGAAACCCTGTGAAACCTGTGAAAAAGGTGGAAGAAGAGAACATTGCTATCATCAAAAACTCCTCAACCAACTGTCAAGTCAGGGACATCAGAGGTTACCACTGTGCAACGATCAGCCACCCAAGCATAGAGATGACACATAGCGTACATACTGTATAGCAGGTGAAGCATACATTACCTCTATGATCCTTCAATATTATTATGCAAAATGAATGCAAGAATGGAGAAGAGCAAATATTAATTCAAGAGAGGCAGTTTCAAAGTTATGCAAATAAGCCTTTGCTCATGAAAGTTGCTTGTGTCACTGGATTTAAATATTGGTCTACTTGAGAAAACAATATACTTATTGAGTTGCCAGGTTTTCAGACTGCTTGGCTCTGCCATATTTATACTTATAATAACATCTGGCACATCTTGTTTGTTGCGCATATGTGCTACAGTATGTTGTGCTATTTTGTTCTGTACAGCTGGAATGTGAACTCAAATGTGGTTACAGAAGGCAAAACAGAAAGTTACAGGAGATGCTACTCAGAAATGTAGGCAGGCATAAAGTTGCCAGCAGGTAGACAAATAAAACAAGCTGAAACTAAACCAGAGGATGCAGTATGGCAAACTGAGCTTGGTTTAAAAGTAGAAGAAGCAAACAGGTAAAAAACAGCTCAGACCATTTTTCAAACAACAGGAAGTAAAAGAGGATTATACACAGTATGCTAACGTGCAGGTTCCCAGAAAAGGAAACCCAAAGGGGACACCTGATGCAAGACGTGTTTGAATCAGAAAATAATATGCAGCCTTCCTTCACCTGAATTTGGAGACCACAACTGCTTCTTTTGCAGCCTTCAATATTCCAAAAATATATAAAACACTCCAGTACTACAGTACACCTCACAAAAGTGTGAGTAGTTACTAGAGAACAAGTGAGGAAAGACTCAGTAACAATCCCTAATTGCAATAAGCTTTTATATAACATATCAAAATAAAATAAAAGCAATAACCATTTAATGTGTCGTGATAGCTCACAGTTGTCAACACAATGTGCTTTCTATCATATATATAACAATCAGGAATAACAACTCAGAGCCAAGCAATGGATTATGGGAATGAAATCTTAACATAATGTCATTTTTAGTTGACAATTGTGCATTATTACCAAAGAGTACAGTATAGTAGTATGAGTGTTGTGTGGGCGGGAGTGGGAGTGGGCATGAGTGGTGCCATTAAAAAAATTCTATTAAGGGGTGACATGGCTTAAATAAGACTGGGAATCACTGCCATCAAATATAAACTCAACAGTTCATTTTGCAATGTATTTGTGTATCTGTTAATTACTACACTGCCTGTCTCAATTAATTACCCACATTATAGTGGAGTTTTGTACTATATTGACAGTCATGTTTACACTTTGACATAATAAGTACCTTCTTCTCTACTTTTTTCTCTACAGTCAACAACAACAACCTTGAACAGAAAAGTAATTATTATTCTCGTTCTTATTCTTGACAAAGCCTCTAATAACAGAGTGGAAACTGCATTACTGGTCTTGATGCTTTGTGTGTGCTGAAAGAGAGGCATTAACAATTCATTTGTATTTTTAGGCCGTTTTCACACATATTTGTAGCTTTTAATTGCCTCAGCAACACGTCTCTTGCATATTTATGAAACCACATAATGTTCCTCTAACTACTACCACTACACACGGTCACAACCCTGAAAACTTACTAAATGCTCTGAAATTAATATTCTGTGACTGAAATGCTCCCACTCCTGGGACAAAGCAGGCTTGAGATTAAGATGCATATAAAGAGTCTCCTTAATTTCAACTAAAAACTAAATTTAAATAAAACTTAGATTTGCATTTTATGTCTCTAGCTAAGTTTCCATCCACTTCTCAATCGAATTATCTGAAGTTTGGTAAAAAAATATAAAATATGCGAATAAAGCCAGTGAAAGTGTGTTTCCATCCAACGGCTTTAAAGCAAATAAAAACCTATGCGTAATGACGTCACATGCTTTTTTGCGGTCAAATTGGTATATCGAATTGATTTGAGACATTTTAAGGTGTTTCCATTCATTTTCGCACTGAATCGCACAACATTCAAGCAAACATTTGTGAACAAAATTTTGCTAGACAAAATGGATCGTGCCATCTACCAACAAATGATCAATATTGCACAAGTTGTAATAGTGCATATGTGCCAGCTGATAGCGACATATCAAGCTATACTAAGAAAACAACGTCGCTATCAACACATTGCTATGATGATGCAGATGCACGTAAATGCCCGACGACGCTCCACGGCCTGTGGTTTGGGAACGACAGCATTATATTTTGCTCGTAAATTAAATTCAAAAAGTCTCTCGTCTCCTCATTCATCCACTTACATCTGTCTTTGTTGACACCCGCCATTTGTGCAAACAGAGCGGAAATACTGGGCGGAAATTAACTAAAACTTCTTCTTCTTCGTTTCGTGGCAGGTTGCAACCATAAAATGACCTAAAACTTAATTGCAATTCATTATTTATTCGGCAAATAACGTTTCCATCAGCGTTTATCGCATAAGCCGTATATCGATCAAGATAAAATCTGATGAGACCGAACGTATTTCCTTTGAGTCGATATTCATGAAATTCAATCAAATTTTACTGTTTCCATAAGGCATTTTTCATTCGATATCACTTAATTCAGATAAAAACGTGTGGATGGAAACATAGCTTGTGTCAACCAGTCAAGTTGCAGCTTACATCCATGTATTTCCAGAGTCATATAATATATGTAGTGAAGATGGAAAAATAAAAGAAGGTAATAATTGATCAAGTCATAATAAGCATATGAATTCTTGAGTTATGGCCAAAAACGTGTTATGTGACTTCTCAGTGAAATTATAATCAGTTCATCCTTGAGTTAAAGTGGACGATTCTGCCAAATTTGAAGAAATTCCCTAAAGGCATTCCGGACGGACAAACATAATGCCTACGGCTACGGCTGTTGCTGGTGCAGAGGCATAACAATTTTTTTTAAAAAGTCTTCCTGCTGATCTCTGGAAACAGAAGAGGTAAAGCAAGAAAATTGTAGATTTAATTGTAGGTTTAAATGCAATAACATTTTGCCAATTTGCAATGGGTTGGATGAAAACAAAAAATTTATGTTTGAGCAGGTTCAGGAGGAAAGGTTGTCCATCGCCCACATTAAGCCTGTTTTATGTAACTGTGATTTCAGTTAAAAACAGTGGGTGAGCCACACTGCTCACATAACCAGCGTGCAGGTAGAATGTATAATGAAAATGTCGGTCTACTTTGTAACAAAATGAATGAAAGTTAAAATGAGAAACACTTAAGAGAGAAGGGCCAGACAAGAGGAGAAAGTATAGAAAAAACTGTTTGAGTTTGTGAGCTGCAAACTACTAGAAGGCCGCAAAGCAATGACAGTTTGGATAGACTAACACATGATGAAAATGGTCGGCAATGTGCCAGTCAGCAAGGTTATCCTGATAAGCATTTGACAAGATCATTTAAAAAGCTGGAAGTGGCGGTCAGAGAGCAGATGGATGTGTTGAGCACAAGACGGCAACCACCATGGCTGAATGTGGAAGCTGGTGTGAAAGCACCTCATAAGCTGCTCTTCTTCTATTGGCTGACAGAAGAACAACTATGTAGTAAAAGAGAAGAAAAAAAAAACGCTCTTGAAATTCAAAACTTTGGGTCACAACTTCACTTCTTTTTAATGTCTTTTTTTATCAATAGGAAGTGGTGTGTTAGGGTAGATGTCGTAGTCGTGACTAGGCAGGTGTAAACACTCGGGATGTGGTGTGTTAGGGTAGATGTCGTAGTCGTGACTAGGCAGGTGTAAACACTCGGGATGTGGTGTGTTAGGGTAGATGTCGTAGTCGTGACTAGGCAGGTGTAAACACTCGGGATGTGGTGTGTTAGGGTAGATGTCGTAGTCGTGACTAGGCAGGTGTAAACACTCGGGATGTGGTGTGTTAGGGTAGATGTCGTAGTCGTGACTAGGCAGGTGTGAACATTCGGGATGAGTTGGAGATGAAGTTGACAAGATGGGATTTTTATTGTTTTCCCAAATAAGGCCACGGAGGCAAAATAGGGACACAAAAATTAACAAAATTATGGAAAGCAAAAAAATATATACTTTCAAGAAGAGTCAAAACAATCACATAATATATACAACTGTTCACTAATTGACCTTAAATCAAGTCACTAATGTGAGGACATCCCACAAACTCCCTCAGGTATTCCCATAGACTGTATATAGAATAGACCAACAGATCTCGTTGCTCTGGATGGAGACTTCCTGCAAACTTCTCCTGTACTATACGGTAATTCCTCTACTATGCAACAATAAGTCCCGTAGTTATGACACAATCGTTTTTATTTTTACAAAAACGTCTACTACCGAGCCATAACATGAGATACAAGGTAATGGAGCCTTTTATACATTGTCGTGTTTCTTTAGAAATAAACAATGGACAAATAAAGTCTTTAAACTCTTCAGATGTAAAGTTATTTGCTGTCAAAATGAATGGCAGTCAATGGGATGCAAACAGGGGGTTTGAGTGCTTTGTAGCATCAAAATGGCGCCATAGGATTTACGCGTTGTGAGGAGTCGCTTACCCCCTTGGGTATTCCGCCAGCTCTGTGTCAAGCAAATACAACTGCTACTCTATATAGCCTGAAGCCCCGCCCCTAAAATTAGAACATACCAACAATACAACACAATGCAGGGGTGGCTCAGGTGAATAGACAGTAACGGCTCCATAC
Organism: Sander vitreus; assembly: GCF_031162955.1. NCBI lineage: Eukaryota > Metazoa > Chordata > Actinopteri > Perciformes > Percidae > Sander > Sander vitreus. The sequence continues at coordinate 20,218,605 of NC_135856.1, read as the reverse complement.
AGCCAAAATTTATATATCTAAGCTAGACATTTACAGCATATCATGTATATGATTCACATTCAAATTAGACAAAGCCACAAGACATATTGATGGCTGAAAAATGTATTACTTAAAAGGTTCCGGTTAACTTCCTGTTACCCCAGAAGTCATAGACCCATTTAAACCCAAGGATCCGGCAAACTTTCCTTTAACAAAGAGAGCACATGTTGGTAAGACAAAGATTAGGCCTACCTGTTACCTTTTCTACTCAACAAACACACATAGTTACCAGAAGACATTTGTGTTGCGTGGATATTTTAACCTGTCATGTCTGTAAAGTAAATGGTAATTTAAACAGTCAGCATGGTGTATTGATGGTTGTAGCTATAGCATATAAATCACCGCAGTATTAGATGTTAAATGTGTAGTCCTATATACAAGAAAGCTACGGGATTACTGTAGGGAATTTGATGAATGGCTAGGTTAACAGATGATTTGAAAACAGTGTGATAATTAACAGAACATATTGACAGACTAAACAAACATATAGAGGAAACATTTACACTCAATCTTTTGAGATAAAATAGGTAGCGCATTGTCAAATCTGCCTTCTTGCAGAGAATTGGATCCAGAATCAGAAATGCTTTGATCAAACTGTGGCTGAAAACTGAAATACTATAAATATTACACATACAGTTTTTCTTGATTGCTTTGACCTGTTTAAAGAAACTGGGATCCACACGGTTTTCATCATCACTGTCTCAGCAGAGCAGAAGACACCGCTTGCAAATGTGTTAACCCTTTCTCATTGGATTGACACATTCCCCCCACCCTTTTGCAGAACAGTTAACAAGGATGTCATTCAAGCAGTCCAAACTCCATTGTTTTAGCTATGGTAACCAAACAGAAACCATCTGTTCCTAACTATTAGAAACTACCTACATCAGTATGAAATCACTGAAGCACCTGTTTGACACTCCACACACATCTTCAATTAGCAATCAGTCTGCAGGCCTTTAAGGTGCAGCGTCTGTGTTGTTCTTTGCCAACATGGATGGAAGAGGTCAAAGGCAGATGAGTGAGAGTGAGAGTGAGAGTGAGAGTGAGAGTGAGAGTGAGAGGGGTCTGAAGAAGAGGAGTCCGAGTGCGAGGTGGAGGTATAGTTGGAAGGGCTCAGGTTTCTGATGAAATTCGGGCAACTGTTATTGATCACGTTATCAATCATGGCCATGTGGCCCCATCATCAAGACAGAAGTATCAGTAGTGGCTATTTCTTATACTCTACAGTAATAGATGTTTATACTTTATTGTAAGAGATTTTATTTTTATTTTCTTAATTTCTTATACTCTAATATATTTTATTTTGGTTTACATGTAATTTGTGTAATATTTACAGTATTTCAGTTTTCAACCACAGTTTCAAAAGAAGAATCAATGGAATCAAAAAAATTTGCATCAAAGCATTTCTGATTCTGGATCCAATTCTTTGCAAGAAGGCAAATTTGTCAACAAATGGCACTGGCATGAAAGCTACGTACAGTAATAGGCTACAGTGACAAGCAATGGAGTGCTGTATTTTGTATTTTGTTGCCCACTGTTTAATGGTTGATTGGAAGAGCTCATACACTTGTTTGTAAGTTGTGTTGTTTGAAGGCAAAATTTTCTCTTGTTGCATATTTTAAATGTTTTGGCACGGTTAGAGCCTTTTGCAAACAAAATGTGTCATTTTGACCATGAGTGCCACTGTTTCAGCCTGTGTGTTAACTGTTTTGAAAAATGTGGAGTTTGAGTTGACTGCTGCATCAAAGCAATCAAGAAAAACTGTAATACATGTAAACCAAAATAAAATCTATTAGAGTTTAAGAAAATAAAAATAAAATCTATTACAGTAAAGTATAAACATCTATTACTGTAGAGTATAAGAAATAGCCACTGTTGATACTATTCTGTCTTGATGATGGGGCCACATGGCCTTACCCTGCAGACTGACTGAAGATTTGTGTGAAGGAGTGTCAAACAGGTGCTTCAGTGATTTCATACTGATGTAGGTAGTTTCTAATAGTTAGGAACATATGGTTTCTGTTTGGTTATCATAGCTAAAACAATGGAGTTTGGACTGCTTGAATGACATCCTTGTTAACTGTTCTGCAAAAGGGTGGGGGGAATGTGTCAATCCAATGAGAAAGGGTTAACACATTTACAAGTGGTGCTCTGCTGAGCCAGTGATGATGAAAACCGAGTGGATCCCAGTTTCTTTAAGCAGGTCAAAGCAATCAAGAAAAACTGTAATCATAACCCAACATAATAGAGAAAACATTTGGCCTTCTGAAGCGCCATAATGACATACTGTAAAAAGCAATGGCATTCACAATTTTAATCAAATGATCATTGAATATTTGGCAACAATCTCAAAGTTTGATGTCAGTTGGAGACAATACCAGGCCCCTCTGACTGGGTCAAAAAGGTTCATATTAGAATCCGTGAATTTTGTTGAAAGTGGCAGTTCTTTTGTGACATACACATCTTCAGTAGGCTATAACCTTTAGAAAAAATCCCAATGAATATAAACACTGGAAATTATGTTGTCATTATTTCAAAATTAGGGGTTAAAAGCACAGAAGCCCAGCTGTGTTTGGTTGGATGCAGTTGGCAGTGTTCACAAATGGGAAGTCAGTCCCCAGTGGTGACTATGGGAACCAGTGTGGAGGAAAATAAGTGTAAAACGCTGATCATTTGTTAAATGAGTGTCTTCCAGTCATATTTCAACAATTTTTGTACATCATTACAAAGATATGGAACTTAGTTATGACATTTTCATAATGGCCAAATGTACTGCAGGTCAGTATTTGCACAATCAAATGAAGTCTGACTCATGCTGAGAGCTTCTGTCCCAACATCCCACCTTTAATATGCAACTCCTGATACAGTGATGTTCTGTAAATGGCATTGTGTTGACAATGCTGGTCAGGATGACCCTTATTGGCTCACAAGCTCTTAGACCACTTATTTGGTATTATCCACATTTCCACTTCTACTCAGGGTCCTCCATCAGGTACAATAGTTTAAAGCAGATTGACAGGATGTGTGAGTCCCACTTTCTCACCTGCAGCTCAAATGTAAGAGCAGTTCTCTGTTTTGTGGAAGTGGGAACATCTCTGTACATAATTGCACATACACATTACACTGTGAATGTTTTCACAGTCCTATACAAAACTGTTCAGTTCTATATTCTTTATGAAAATCGTTATATATTTTTATTGTCAGTTAGTTTAATTTTATTTATGCTTCTTGACTGTTTGTGGTACTTATTTTATCTTTTATTTTCTCTACTAAAAAAACTACAAAAAAAGATATCTGTTCTTAAATAGCTATCCTCCCTTTTATCACGATTACTTAATTTGATTACTAACACATCCATATAAGTGTTGTCCCATTAGAAATATGTACATTTTCTAATAGAAAACAAACCTCACACTTCATTTCCCCATTTCTACCCTGCTCTTTCTTTCACTGATGTGGAGAAGAAAAGTGGCAGCTTCAGCCTGAAGGAAGAATAGCAGTATGTGTCCAATAGCAGAGTTTAGACTATTCTAATTAGCACAATCAGTCAATTATACTTTAAAAAGCCACCAATCACAGTAGGACAAAGAAAGGCTTGTAACAGAGTAGTTTTACACTGTGGTATATTGCATGCTAACATTCTGAGCAGGTATAATGTTTACCATATTTGCTACTATGCTATCATGTTTGTTTAGAATGTTGCTAATATTAAGTACAGCTTTGTTGATATCATCATAGAATCAAAGTATTGGACATGTTAAGTCGGCTTTCTCATTGTTGTCTTTGGATGTGTATTTGGACTCACAGATGTGTTGAACTGTTGCAAATTGTTTCCAAAAGTGGGGTGAGTTTGCTGATTTGGGTTCTGCGTATATGAGATTAGTATTTAATCCTGATCAAACATGCTGTCGGGATGCTGGAGAATTGCTTGCATTGTGGAATGGTGCTCCTGGAAAAGATTAGGCCAAGACCCTAGTCTGTTCTAGATATTCCTCCCCTCTTGCTATCTCTACTAATACAACCACAAAATGTAAAAGCTGATGGCATTGTGAAATGAATGGGTTTGAAAAGAAGACAATTACTGAGCCTTCCTCGCTGTTTTATATAGGCCTATGTATCTCTATAGCTCTGATGTGTAGCTATATTTTTGTATGCCCGTCAGTATACAGTGTAGATTTTATAATTTTAATGTATGTTATATATGACATTGTTGCCTTGGTTATACAATACAATGAAAATTATGAAAGGGAAGTGCTCTTTGCTCACCTGAATACACAAGGTCAAATCCTCTTTTTCAGAAACTCTGAAAATAATAATAAAATTGCCTCACTATTGACTTATACGACCAGCATGTCTACATTTTTAGTATAACCTCAGACCAAAAAAACAGCAAGGTTAAGCAGTTAATATAGCATACAGTTAAATTGATATTGATTTCTTTTTTTTACATTGCTTAGCTTCCATGACTGTCCTCCTGCCTGCTTCTCCAGTCTGCAGGCGTGCCAATTGCCATCTACTGTAATACATTGACTATGGATAAGTACCTCAAACAACCCCACTTCAAAAGATTCAAACTATTCCTTCAACACAGTTTCCTTCAACAATCCCCACAATCTTTCTCTAACCAGGTATTGTAGTCCCCATAACCTTAGTCTGTATCGACAACGTCAAGGTGCCGTGGGAAATTCCGCCGGATAGCCCTCTTTTTAGGCCGGATGTCCCACACCTTCCGCTTTCTTTGTGTCGGCATTCTAAACTCTGGTCGATTTATGAGGACTATGGTTAACTGCTCCTCAGTTCTCTGCAGGGTAAATCCAGACAGCTAGCTAGACTTTCTATCCAATCTGAGTTTTCTGTAGCACAACTTAAACCACTTTTGAACGTACACGTTCCACCAAAACGAGTTCCTTTCTGAGGCTATTTTGCAGCGGCGCCGTCATTGTGTCCGGTGCTTAGCGCCGCCCATGGCGATTGTGCTTGGTTGAAAGAAATGCCAATAAACCAGAGCACGTTTTTCTCCCATCCTGGAATGCTGTGTGGACTCGCCAGACCCTCCTTCCCAGCGCTGTGGAGGAAGGTCTGGCAATGCGAGACTACCATAACCTTAACCATGGCAACAGATTTAAAAAAAGATTTATTGAAGTTGTTAAATGGAAATATGCATGAGTTATTTTGGAATGTACGGAAAAACTAATTGTTATATAGTAATTGGGTTCTCTGGTGCATGACACATTGTACTGCTTTGATCCATCGGATTAGAGTGCTCTCTCCCACCAGCCAGACAAATACCTGTTGGCTACCTCTTGTTCCCACGGGACGCTTAGTTAGAGCATAAATGTCACTCAGACTAACTGTCAGTGGACAAAATGAATACCATCTCAAGAGAAAAGTATGCCATGTGTCATGACTGTACAGAAATATTTCTTAACAGCAGCTCTCCTGGAACTACTATTCTGTATACACTGTGTACTGTTTCTGCTTTTCTTATCATTAGATAAGTATGTCCCATGAAATGTGTATTATATGTACGCCAAGTCTCCAAATTCTCTCGAAGGTATTTTGTGGTTGAAATGCTCTTTTTCCCCAGCATCGTTTAGAATTAAAGCGATTATTATTGTTCAATCAGTGCCTTTTGATATTTCTAGAAAAAAAGTAATAAAAGTCTGAATGTCAAACACAATGTTTAGTTGCTTTTATTTAATATATCTTAGGGTGTTGTGGTGTCAAACACACAAAAACATGTTTAAAAACAAGAAACACACAGAAAACCACATTATGTTACTAACATTCCTGAACTACTAACTTTGGAAAACTACATTAAGAAGAGAAATAAAGTTGCAAATATTTTACATATTGATCATTACCTCTGTGGCCAATAAGCCAACCAACAACAACAACAGTTTTCAGCAGTTTTTCTTTTACATAACTGTGCACATGTACATCAAGATGTACACACATTTTACTGTTCTCACTTTCTTAGATATAGAACATATTTTGTGTACAAGAAACACTGAACACTCACAACAATATATTTTCAGCATATTTTCACTGCCATTTATGCTTTTCAAATAAATGTTATGTTAAGTAATGTGAGGGAAAGACAAAAGTCTCCTATTCCATTTCATTTTTTACAATGCTGGAACACAATAATGACACACCCTTTAAAGCTGAAAATGTATAATACATATTTTGAAACCACAATTGATTTTCAGCTGTATAAAACAACGACATACTGTAGCAGAAAATACACACTTTTCTATTCCTAATGTCTATTCCTAAAGACGCAGCAACATAAGTTTCTAATAAACAGCTGATGTGATTTTCGGTCAAAAATATGCATTTTTTTCTTAGCTAGATGCTTTTGGTCCATTTTACTCCAGATGTCCTGAAGACCAGCTGCAGTCTGGTTTGAATACCATCAAAATTGGGCTTTATTGGGCTTCCTGTTTCTCAGAGCCGTAATGTGATGTGATGGAATATGACCTGTCTTCCACAGGAAAGTGTTCTTTTCCCAATTACATTTCTTCATGTAAAAATGAGACATGATGACCGATGACAGATGACCAGCTGGGATAAGCACATCCACATTGCTTCCTTTCATTGGCAGAATAAATTGGCCACTTGCACACTATACAGAAGGTGCAAGACATGAAAAAGGTGAAAAGGGCAATAAGTAACAGTGGGAAATCTGGCAGTCACAAAAGTAGAGGCTATTATTCTGTTTGCTTAGTTGCTTGTCATTGAATGGAAGCGTTAGAGATTGTTGCTCGCTATGTACCCCTACCTATGACCTTTACACAGTGATGAAGAGACTGTAGACCTTGTTGACCTGAGGTATATTTAATAGTTAGAGTAAAACTTCAGTTACACATTGATGATTATGTGGATATATGGGCAACATGAAACTCCACTTAACCAATGTCAAATAAACTGTGAGCACCTGCAAGCTAGTGGACAGTGTGGACCAAAATAAAACTGGTCATCTTCATCATGGTTTGGTGGTTTGTAGACAGGAGGACTGACGACCAAAAATTTTGTTTTTCTCACAATTGTCAATTTTCATCCCAGACAGACCCAAAATCACACAGTGTAAAGGGGCTTTTACAGCAATTAAGAGACTAAACAGTCAATTGTTCAGAGTAATACTGTGAGAATACGAAGAGGAAGATAAGTTACATAGACTGCTGTAATATTTTGTTGGTGCATTTTCTTTCCATGTGAATACGGCCCATGTGTGAACGGAATTTTATTCTCAACACTTTCATATATGCACTGAGATTCCTACCTTGTAGGCAGAATGGTAAAAATGTTTAAAGGCAAATACTTGAGCAGTTCTTGTCACAACTGAATGATATATTTTTTTCACAGTTCCAGAGAGATTTCGGGGGATGAATAAATTAATGGTTTGTTGCTATCCCTGCTAGAGTTTTACGACTACAAAGTTATATTTTTTCTTTCATAAGAATATATTAACGATATTCCGATAAAGGAGTTTTACGTGACATGACGTTTGCATCACATTGCACCCCTTGCATGCACATCATGTATATTATAGTGTCAATGCTACAGTATTAAGACAATTTCAAAAAATTGGACTTTATCTCCAGAACACCTACTGAATGGACCTTGTGGTGAGATTGTTTTTTTCAGCTGTTGTTTCCAAGCTCAAAGCTCGAACTTTTAATCTCAACTGTCAAGCAGACATGGAGCAGAAGTCATTAAAGTGCACAGACAACTGGGCATACTCCAGAACACCTGCTATTTTTTTACGGGCTGAGGAATCTTAAACACCATAATCCCATCACATTGTGACAGTTATTTCCGGTCAGTTTACAGCCACGATGGGCTCCACTGAGAGGATGTCAGTTCTTCCTGTGAGGACCTGCCTGGCGATGAAGAGCACGTGTGTATCTTTGAGGTTCTGGGACTGACTGGACAAAGCCTGACTCTGCTGTGAGGAGGCATGGCCCAAAGCATCCCTTGGCCTCGAGGACTCGTTGTCAGGCCAAGCAGTCCTGTGACAAGGAGCAGCTACAGGGTGGAGCTCTGGCTCCATCCCGACCACCGCCCTCCGTTTCCTCCTGCACATGTCGAAGAGGAGTCTCAGCTCCTGGCGGAAGGTGGGGTTCAGACAACAGTAGATGAAAGGGTTGTAGCAGGTGGAGCTCATAGCCAGCCAGTGAAAGCAGAAGTACAGGGCGTTAGAGGAGTGGATAGCCTGGCTGGACAGCAGCACCACGTAGCAGTTGAGTGGGAACCAGCAGACAGCAAACACCCCGACCACCAGGAGCAACATGGCCAGCGTTCGCCGCCGCTTTCTTCTCCGGGCAGCATGCTGAGCTGTTGTGGTGTCACCGATGGCATTTTGGCGCCACAGTCGGCAGGCCACTGTGGTGTAGGAGGCGGAGATGATGAGGAGTGGCAGCATGTAAAGTAATATGAAGGTCAGGAGGTCAATATACTGCCAGTAGACATCTGATGGCTCTGGGAAGTCTGGGACACACAGGCTGCGCTCCTTTTCCTTACTGGTGAGGAGAGTTACAGTACAAAGGAAGCAATAATGACAGATTAGGGAACAAAGTGAGCATTAAGTCACAGGTCAGTGTGAGGGCTGCAACTAACAATTATTTGTATTAGTGATTATACTTTTGATGATTTTCTTGACTCATTTTATTGTCTATAAAATGGCAGAAAATTGTGGCATTGCCCATTATAACTCCCTAGAGCCCAATGAAACAAATTAACATAGTTTATTTGGTCCAATAACCCCAAAATAGGCAGTTAGCCTAACTATGATAAATGACAAAAAACAAGGCATTTTTGCTTGAAAACTGACTCAAATGATTAATAATTTGTTTAAATTTAAATTTTATTTTTTTAATAGTTGCTAATAAATTTCCTGATGATTAAATAATGTTATTATGTGTCTCTAATCTGACATGCTTTGCATATTCAGCAAACCTGCCCACAAATAACAATCCTAATGTAATCCTGTGTAATCTATCACATTTTTGCCTTCATTTTGGGGGACTTTCTGCTATTTCTCCCCACTCTGTCAAAGTCCTTACATTCACAATTCTGATGCCTCCATATTAGTTTACGTTAGGCCCCCTAGCAGCCAGAGTAATTATGAATCTTATCCATTGTTGGAGAGCCACAAAGTCTGCAGAGGGAGGAGGTCGTTGTTGATGGGAACAATACGTTGGAGTCAACTGACATTCAACCACGATGGGTTTTTACTCCATGAAGATGCTTCACATCGATGGAGTCTAATCACCAAAGTGTTCTACTATTGCTAACCTCATAAAATAATATTACACACTTCCTCTGGATCTATCCTTATTAAAATGTATGAGTGTGTATAATTTACCTGTATGTAAAAGTCAGGAGTTTTTGGTAGATTGCATGAGGGAGGGAGAAGCAGCTGGCCATTATCCAGATAACAGCGACCCAGAAACCGCCTTGTGTCGAGGACATGCGAAGTCTCAAAGGGTGCAAAATCACCTGAAACAAAATTTACCTCACACAGATCAAAGTCAGTGCAAACACACACTTCATATGTTTGTTTACTGTGACACAACATCCCTGCTGAACTCAGTTGTACAGTCATACCGAATATATGCAACTCCAAGACCCCAGTATGCAGATATATTGAAATACACCATTTTTAGAATAGGTGAGAATAACACACTGCATGCACAAAATGCAAAGAACATGCAAAACTGCATGGATTAGCATAAAGTGAGAATGTCTGAAAAGGGTAGCGTTGTGGGTATCCATAAAGGCCATTTTGATTCAGATATCTTGAGGTTTGAGGTCAAGGGACCCCTTTGAAAATGGCCATGTCAGGTTTTCCTTCGCCAAAATTTAGCCTTAGTTTGGAGCGTTATTTAGCATGTAGACCTTTACGGCAAGCTAGCCACATTGGTTGGTACCAATGGATTACTTTGATTGTCTAGTTTCATATGATAATGATGATCACTGGCTGTCCTGCGATCTCTTCCTAACACTACAGTATCCTACAGTTTCTGATGTGGTTTTGTAATTTAAAATAAATAGACTTACCAAACGCAACACAACTGCGGCACTGTTCGTGTTGCACAGGTGACATATTGATAAAAATTACACAGGGACCTCCCTGGCTTACAGTTATTAAAATCACCCATGACGAAGTTTGGTGCTTCAGGTGAAATCCCCTGAAGCCGCTGCACACATTTCACCATAGCCCGAGTCACTAGGTCGGCATTAGCCTTCGGGTGAATATAAACAAGTGTTACAAATATCTGTGGGAATTCCCTGGGCAGATAGAAGGGGCGTAGAGATACAGACAAAACTTCTATATCAGGAGTACACAGTTTTTCTCTGACAATCACCATATTGCACCATTTCTTGTTTAAATAAAGACATAAGCCTCCACCAAGTGATTTTCCCGTCACTGAGGAATCTCTGTCAAGACAGACAGGTTCCCCAAAACAGTCCAACTCAAAATCAGAGAGTGGAGCCTGATCTTTGAGCCACGTCTCTGTCAAGGCGAGGAGACAGGCGGATCTGTATTCTGAAAGGAACTTTACTTTTGCCTGAAGCTCGTCCACTTTATTTCGAAGGGACTGGACATTGGCGAGGATAATTGAAGGAAGAGGTATCCGACAATGGCCTTGTCGCTTCAATCTTTGCCGTACGCCGCCGCGTCTCCCCCTTTTCCTCGCTCCTGTCCTGGGTGCAGATCAGTTAAAAATCCAGGTTAGTAAGGACGCTAAAACCAGATTAAACGTTAAAAGACAACACTCTCACTCTGCACTCTGCTGCTGCCTGTCGCCATTACAGCGCCAAGGCCTCTTTTTAGCATCGTGGCTACGAGTGTGGCTATCTTTCCTCACAGTTAAACTCGAACACACCTACATTTGACTCACAAACTTAAGTCACAAATATAAACCAGGATGCTTTAAGCTTGACATTTACAGCTACACCTACATTTCTGATATCAAGAGATGCCTGCTATATTTACTTGAAATCATTATTCTCCATCTCAACACTAGCTCCCTTAAAATTCAGCACCATGGACAGCGTGCCCCAATTCCATTCTATGTCTAAGCACATTACATTGAACATAGTGTGTTCACATTGGAAAATGAAAATAAAGCACAAAGTATGTATGCATATTAAAATACCCTTGATTTTTGAGTGGGCTTTGGTGGACACTAGTCTCCCACAAAGCTATGTAAATCCTCGGCTTCACTTTCTCCTGCACCTAACAGAATGATCTGACCACTTGGACCCAGCAGAGAGGCTTCCTTTTTCCTGGTGGGTTCCCATTTTTTTTTGTTTTTCTTTTCTACTGTTTGCTGCTCCAAGCTACCTGGAATATGGATCCTGCATCCTCCATGACTGATGAGCTTTACGAGGTAATTTGCGACCTAATTGAGCTTAAACCCATGTGGAAGGAAGCTGACAGTGATTACCAGAAGGAGGCTATTCTGTAGTTTGCTCGTGTTAAAGTGTCAGAAAAGCCTTGGCTAGAGGACTCTATTCCAGACTGGGTTAAACGCTTCTTGTCAACTCCAGCTCATTCCTCTGCTAAGGGTTTGTGTGCTTCCAAGCCAGCTAAATCCACCAACGCTCCTCTTCTCACTCCCGGCCTACCCCAGTGCCAGCAAACACCCACCAGCCTGTCTGTTGCTCAGCCCACTAGGACTTTGACTTCTGGATTTTTGTCAGTCACCCAGCCTGCTCCTTTGCCTAGTTCTCCTAGTCCTGTCAGTTCGCCACCTGGAGGAGAGCCAGAGACTCGTATAACTATTTTTCAATATTTTGCCAAGTGTGCAAGACGGACTGAGGAGGCCAAAGCAGCCAGCCTTCAAGGTCCAGTATGCTTTCTAGCAGCTCCCCTGAACTCCTGTCTATCAGCTCAGCAGCTGTCTGTTCAGCAGATACCCCCGACTGCAAGCAATCTTTTGAGGGCACTCGCCTAGCCATCTTCCCTGGGAACCGTGGAGGCCGGAGACGGGGAAGAAGACAACATGTCTCCCGACGCCATGCCCTGCTTCATCCTCTCTTCAGCCCAGAGTCCTCGCTTTCCAGCGGCCCTGAACCCGTGCTGTCCACGAGCCAGAGCCCGTGCTGTCCAGCGAGCCAGAGCCCGAGCTGACCAGTGTTCCAGAGCTGATCAGTGTTCCAGAGCTGACCAGTGTTATCAGTGTTCCAGAGCTGACCAGTGTTCCTGAGCTGACGTGCAGCCGCCCAGAACCGCCGCTGGCGTGCAGCCGCCCAGAACTGCCACTGACGTGCAGCTGCCCAGAACCGCCGCTGACGTGCAGCCGTCTAGAGTCCCAGCTGACGTCCAGCCGTCTAGAGTCCTAGCTGACATCCAGCCGTCTAGAGTCCCAGCTGATGGCTCTTCTAGAGTCTTCCAGTCATCCAGAGTCTACGTCGACTGACCTCCCAGAGTCTACGTCGACTGACCTCCCAGAGTCCACGTCGACTGACCTCCCAGAGTCCAAGTCGACCGCTCTCCCAGAGTGTTCGCTTACGGGCAAGCCAGTGACTATGCCAGTCTCCGGTGCCCCAGAGACGTCCTCACGGACGGCCCCCAGAGGGTTTTGCCTTCACGGACGGCCTTCAGAGGGGTTTCGCCTTCGCCACCGGCCTTCAGAAGGGATTCGCCTTCGTGGCCGGCCTTCAGAAGGGATTTGCCTTCGCAGACGGCTTCCAGAGGGGTTTCGCCTTCACAGATGGCCTCCAGACGGATATCGTCTTCGCAGACGGCCTCTAGAGGGGCCCCGCCCTCGACCTCCTGCTTGGCCGCCTGAGGGGCTCTACCTTCGCCAACGGCCACCTCAGATTCCTCGACGTCCTGTTCGGTCACCTGAGGGGCTCTACCTTCGCCGACCTGAGAGGCCGCCTGAGAGGCTTCGCCTTCTCCGACGGCTGCCTCAGAGTCCTCGACGTCCTGCTTGGCCACCTGAGGGGCTCTACCTTCGCCGACCTGTTCGTCCACCTGAGGATCTTCGCCGTCCTGCTCGACCTCCTGAAGGTCCTCGATGGCCTGTTCGGCAGCCCAAGGGGTTACGCCTTTGTTGCTGTCCGCAGCCCTGGACCCCAGGACTAGTTGGCCGCAGCACCTCAGTGCCCAGGCCCCTGTGTCCTCAGTTCCCTAGGACCCACTGTCCTCAGTTCCCTTGCCCTGTTTTGTCTCTTGTGCCTTGTCTTGTGTTTCCTCATTACCCTGTTTATTTAGTCTTTGTCTTCCTGCTGTCCGGTGTCAGATCATTGTGTTTTTGTGTTTGCTGGTTCCTGTCGTATCTCCCAGTGTCAGCTCCCATCAGTTTCTGTGCTTCTTGTTTATTCCCGTTTTTTGTACTCCCTTGGTTTTTTGGATTCTCTTTGTCTTAATTTTTGGTATTGGTTTTTGCCTGCTGCTGCGCTCAGGACTTCCTTGGTTTATTTTTGTGTTTTATCAATAAATCCTCTTCTTCACTTTCTCCTGCCTGCCTGCCTGCCTGCTCTCTCTGCCTTTGGGTCCTCAACTTCCATGAACCTAACATTTTTTGCATTGGGAGCTTTCACTGTGCGAAGTCTGCATTGTTGATTCATGTAGGGAAAAGTCAATGGACGAGGGAACAATTTCAAACACTGCTGTAAAACAAGATTACAGCTTATAACGTACAGTGTCCTCAGGTATCTCCAATTCACCAGTGCTGTAGTTGTCTTTCTAACCACAACTATGCCAAGAGTAGTGGAGGAAGAAAGTCTGTCTGGCTCATTATTTCATTATTTCCTTCAGATTCAACAAGAGAACTCAATTCAAGCTGAAAAAATACTCTTACGCCTCTATTAAAAAAGGACACTACAATAAAGCATTTTTTGAAATGTCCATTTCCCAAACTTGTCTGGACGTCTTCAATTGCATTGGTTAGCCATCGAGGTTTTCAAACTGTGGCGAGTTGAACAACTAACAAAACAACAGGAAGTCATTATTTATAGTTTGGCCCGCTGTTTAGCCTGCTTATCAGTCTGAAGCTGCAGCAGCTGCTGTGACACGCGGCTCATAGAGGTGATTAGGGTACTTCAAAACCCTTAGCACCTAATTGCTGTAATTTGTGTGAAAATTTGTACTTCTGAGAAATGTGAACCCACATACACTAAATTCAAAAATGTCCCTTGGGATGAATAAAGTATCTATCTATCTATCTACACACATAATACACATACGTGTAGATTCAGGATATACTTTTTCTTGCTTCTCAGAAAAATGACCCCTATGGCTGAGACATAAAACTTTATTAGATTGTTACTGATGCATCAATACGTAAGCAGCCGTTAATGGTTGTAGCTGATTTAGGAGGAGCTACTTTACAATATATGTCTACAGTCATAATTTAGTTCAGTGGCTCCCAACCTAGGGGTCATATCCATCCAAAGGATCATAAGACGAATTTGAGGGGTCGTGGGATGATAAATGGGAGAGGAAAAGACTCAATAACAAATCTATTTTGGTTTTTTACTTTTCTCTAATCTTTGCTATTTGTGAAATATTGGATATTATATTATATTAATATAATGTCCTTTCATAACTCATCATTGTACACTATATGAAACGCTTAGCTCTATTAGCCCTCTCCCATCATAAGAAGACAGCAACATTGACTGCAGTTAATTTTTAAATGTATACAATTCCATTACCCTTACTATTTAAAACAGTTTATGGTACCTTTCTCCTCTAATTATAGTAATTTGATAAACTTTTTTTTCTGTTTCCTGCAATCTCTAAATCACTAGCTAAGAAAGCCTATGTTTAGATTGGAATAGATTGTTTAGATTGGAATAACCTACCGGTAAATATATGCTCCATATTATCCTTGTTATTATAAAATCAGTTGTACATGTCCATAATAACACCTCTATTTTCATGTTTTATGTAAGGAATAATGTGAGCGAGCCAGTCATTATTGCAAATTAGAACCTGGACAGGGTGATGCAGGACCCTGACGCGAAGCAGAGGATATCCAACAACATTCACCTCCACGTCATATATTCACAGCATAGTGTTCTGTACTTCACATAGTAATGGTATCAAGCAATTATGCTGTCAAAGGACAGAAGAGCATCACTGCTTCATGTAGACCAACCTGCCGACGGTCCAGTGCGATTGCGGTGAGTGTGAGAGTGGAGACATGCAGAGAGCAGTACTGTACAAAGCGACTGATGTGACACATTGTCCTCCCAAACACCCAAGTGCTGTTCACGAACCGGACCTGGGGAAACACACACACACACACACACACACACACACACACACACACACACAATAGATCATGTACACCTATCAACTTACCAACCTCATCCATCCATCAAAAAGACATTAGTTGACACTGTTAGGTTCAGTTCCTGTGATGATTGATAGTTTTATGACCACTATAGCCACTCATTGCGTTGTGTGTCTTCTGACTAATTTTAATTGGCCATGCTTTTAAAGTCATAAACCCAGGGAACAAATAGCCTACTGGATTTATGTATTGATTCACTTGTCTGTGTCTCTCTCTCTCTCTCTCTCTCTCTCTCTCTCTCTCTCTCTCTCGCTCTCTCTCTACACACACACAAAATATAACTCAACTAATAAATGATGATGTATTATTATTATTATTATTATTATTATTATTATTATTATTATTATTATAAGTTAAAGCTATAACAATATAACAAAACTGTCGGCGCGTCCACATGATACAAGCCTTCATTCGAGTTTCTGCGCGTGAAAGTCACTGAACGCTCAAGATTTCTCTGTTTTTGAACACAACTACAAAACATAGACATTTTAATGCAATATTACACATTATAGGTGGTCCTACCAGGGTGAAAGGCGTATTGAGGACAGTGATGAAGATATCAGCAACAGCGAGGTTCATAATAAACAAGCTGGTGGCGGACAGGGTGCGTTTGTTTTTAACCACCACATGGCACACCAGAGTGTTCCCGAACAGGGAGATCACAATGATCAGGGAGTAGGCGGCCACCAGCAGCGCCTTGACTCTGCCGTCCTGCGACTCCCCGCCGCTGCGCTTCTTACTGGCCAGAGACCGCCAGTCCTCCAGCATCCCCTCGTCAAAGTCCAGGAGGAAAAATCCAGAAGTCCGGTTATCCAACTGGCCTGAAACGTTAAGGAAATGCTTCGTGTAAGAAAATATTCCCTGTCCCAGAAGTGAGGAGTCGTTGAGTGTGTGTCCCGCTGCTGCTGCTGCCGCCGTGTCGGGGCTGCCCATGCAGATCACCACACATAACCAAACACGCGCAGCTCTCATTTTGCCAATATTTTCTTATTATTATAATAATACTTTATTAATTGTTATTATTGTCATTACTAGATACTACTACTACTACTATTATTATTATTAGCCTATTATTATTTTCTAAAAGCTGCACACCTGCTGCGTCCCTCGTGTCACTGTGGAGATGCTGAAGCATGAGCAACATGTTGCGTGATGCGACTCAGCAGCACAACTGCTCTTTTTAAACCTTTAGAGAGAGAGAGAGAGAGAGAGAGAGAGAGAGAGAGAGAGAGAGAGAGAGAGAAATAGATCGCTTCCAGTATGAAATTGAAACCAGACAGATAATCACTTCTCTCTTGAGCTCTGCACTGGTGTTGCCAAATCAATCACGTTGTTGACTTATTTGATCACTATTTGTACTAAAGAAACCATGCAAATATTTTCACTGTTACTTGATTTAAGTATAGCATTTGTGATAATCTGGTAGATAAAGGGGAACTTTTCCAGTAGCCTAGGCCTATCCTACGAATAACTTGCTAGCTCGAAATCAAAGAGCATCCTGATTTTACTTCAGTGTCTTAAAGCAACACTAGGTAACTTTTCCCGCTTTGGTCCCCCAACAGGTTGGAAGCGGATGTAATGGAGAATTCTGCTTCCAACCTGTAGGGCGACCGAAGCGGGAAAAGTTTCCTAGTGTTGCTTTAATTAAGTTGATTTTACCCAAAAACTTGCATTTGTTTTATTTATTTGATCATGGTTCGGGTAATATCTCTCATCTTTTAAGCAATAGTTTGTTGAGTAATTTTGGGAAATACTTTTTTCACATTCTTTATTTCAATTTATTTATTTAAAGTGGCTATTTGTAACTTTCAGTTTGTGTTGATTCCAGCAGCCGCTTTGGACAAAAGCGGTAGTGTTTTTACCACACCTGCTGTCGTAAAGGTCTTTTCTTTACTGTGCTGTATTACCCACTGTAGATTACTGAGTTAAACCCATGGATGTTTTACACAAAAACAGGGGGACAAAAGAAAAGAAAATAGTAGGCGAACACAAACAGACTAAAAGGAATGAAACATCCGCACTAAATGAAAGGGGGGCGTAATTTAATGTCTGCTACTAAAGTACAACCACATCGCGCAATCTAAAGTTATTTTAGGAATGAAAAAGACATATTATATACCTGAGCGCCAATTCGGGGATGTTTTTTGAATAATTTACAATCCCGTAATTGTCTCCATCTGTTGAAAGCCCGACCGAACCTGTCTCGCGTCTTTGCCCGCGTCCTCTTTCACTTTTCCTTTTAGCTTTTAGTTGTTCTTCGTTTAATTTCCTTCTTTTCTGTGATGGTCTTGCCCCAGTATACCAGCCATAGCTACAATAGATAACTTCTCAAATAACATTTGGCCAATACAATTAGGCCAAAATAAAGAAATCTCCTGTTACCGTCCTGGCTGGATACACTAACACAGGCTTTTCCGGTGTTCAGCCGAAATCTGTAACCTGTCAGAATGTGAACCTGCCGTAAATCATTTTGTGACTTTGCGGGAAAAATCGGACCCGAGCAATGGCACTAATAAAAACTACATAAAAACAGCGTTCTTTTCACTGTTAGTCTCATTTGCTGTTACAGGTAATTTTGATCATTATATGAAAAATGACAGCGTTTCAGAAACACTAAAAAGTTACATTTAGTCACTTTAATTAATTTTGATTTCTAAAAAAGAAAAAGACCAAATACAAACAACACAAATACACAATACAAGGACAGTAAGCCAGAGGTTACAGACAAAAAGATGTAAATATAGCTGCAAGCAGCGTTGGACGAGCCCTCGTGCCTCTGCGCGCGTCGGAGTTACTGATGGACGCCACACCTTGCAACCGTGCATTTGCACGGCACTCAGACACTGCAAATCGTCACCAATGAAAAGGGAACTCCCTGCTGAGTTCAATGATACCTCACACAAGACTCTACGTCAGTTTATTAGCTGTGAAATGGGGCGTGGCATAAGCATAGGGGGGCGGACCAAACCATCACCAATTAATAAGGAACTCTCTGCTGAGTTCAATGATACCTCACACTAGGGTCTACATCAAACGGGTCAAAAGTTATTAAAAAAAGGGGCGTGGCTACAGCATAGGGGGCGGGTCAAACCATCACCAATGAAGAAGGAACTCTCTGCTGAGTTCAATGACACCTCACACAAGAGTCTACCTTAGGTTCACCTAACGGTTCAAATGTTATGGAATGGGCATGGCCTGAGTAAGTGGGCGTGGTTATAGTATAGGGGGCGGCTCAGTAGCACAAGTAGACCACACATTATAAGTTTCATGTAAATCGGATGATGTTTGTCATATAAGGTGGATTTCCTCTTGCAAGGGGGGGGGCGCTATGACCAAAAGTCAATTTTGGCCCGTAGATGTCCTCAGGACTGGACCCTTGTCAAACGTGAGAAATTTCGGGCAGATATGACAATGTACACTAAAGTTACAACAACTTCTTCGTTCATTTTTCGTTTAATAACTTTTCATCTTTAAGGTGTTGAGATGGTACAGACCAAATTTGAAGTCCATCGGATGAAATCTCTAGGAGGAGTTTGTTAAAGTATAGCACTTTGACTTTTAGGCCTACTTCCTGTTGCCACTAGGGGGCGTTATGACTTTGAGCCAATATAGGCCTTTATATGTGCTCAGGGTTGGACTCTTATGAATCCTGAAAAGTTTCGAGCCAATTGGACAATGTACACTCAAGTTACACCCACTTCCTGTTTCGATGGCGAAACGCACAAAATGGCCGCCCCGCTACGGCCATGCCCTATAACGAAAAGTTTTTCTTTTAATAACTTTTCATCTTTAACGTCTTATGGCTCTCACTGAGGTTGAATGGAGACGAAAATCGCCCTGATTGGGCGAAATGAGAGTGAATCGCCGAGGTAAGCGAAAAAAAGTTGACAAAAGTTTAATTTTATTCAAAGGAGGACCACTCGAGAACCAATCAGGTCCGCGTGTTTGTGTTTGGAGGCGGGAGTTACAAAAAAAGTCTGACCAAGATGGCAGAGGTTATCAGCGCTGTATCATGAAAATTTGTATGTGATTAAAATGTTTCTACACGAACATCGGTACTTGTATCAACACAAATTGTGATTTATATTTATATTACACACAAACTTGTACACCACTAAATAGACTACTGTATATGTTAGTTTAAACACTCAAACTTTTCAGCTAGCCGACAGGCTAATCACTAGCATGTTCGGACATTGGATTTCATCGTAAGCCTAGCCAGGCAGCTAGGCTACCAGTGCATTTGTTTGATTACATGTTTTGTTGGCGAACATTGACGCTTGTATCAACACAGATTTCACAAGCTACAATAGCAACGATAGCTTGCTAGCAAACTACCTGCTAGCCACCTATGCTACCTAGCTTCAACCATAGACTCTATATTAGGTCTATGGCTTCAACCCTCTCTGCTAGCTGCCTAGCAGCCGGTGTTCTGTTGCGGTCTGGCGTGTTGTTTTCGTGACCACGCCCCCGAGGCAATATTTTGCTGGCCGAAATTTGCTTGGTGTTTCGCTGTGTGGAAACTTACCGTTAAGATGGCACAGACCAAATTTGAAGTTGATCGGATGAAATCTCTAGGAGGAGTTCGTTAAAGTACGACATGTGGAAATGGCCAAAATCGCGCTAATTTCAAACTTTCAATTCAAAATGGCAGACTTCCTGTTGGGTTTAGGTTATGGCTCCAATTACGCTTCATATGTGTACCAAGTTTGGTGAGTCTACATTAAACGTACTGCAGGGGCTCAATTTTTTTGAGATTTTGTAGGGGGCGCTAGTGAGCCAATTCTGTGCGCCTATTCCCGAAACCCGTAAAATACGTAAATTTGTAGAAAAGTTGCAGAAATGGGGTGCTTGTATCCAACTAACTGCTGGTGGAGTTTGTGACTGTTAGATGCCGACCATTCTATATTCCACGCAAATTTACGGCTCTGTTTACAGCCTACCAAGCGCTAATGCTAGTATGTGTTAGTTGAACTTTACGGAGCATATAGCTAATGTGTGTGCACTAAATGTAGCCTGTTTCGTATGTCGTTTTTATATATTTTAATTGTGTAACCACTTGAGCCACGGTGAAACGTTGTTTCGTGTATATGGTAGAAATGACAATAAAACACAGTTGAGTAGTTGATCGTCTCACTGTCTGTCTGTCTGTAAACAGTAGGCGTGGCTTGGGAGTGGACTCAGAGCAGCGAAGCAAGTGCATTCTGGGATTTGGTGTCTTTCATCCACATTAGCCAAAAACACATTTCCTGGATTTTCTAAAAAATCACATTTATACTACATAAGTGACCCAATTTAAAGATATATTCAGCTTTCCAGCGGTGAAACATCCCTTTAAAAGGTAACAGTCAAAACAATCAATACACTTCTTAAACAAAATGTCTCTTATTTATATCATAATAAGTGTTTCAATGGTCAATCAAACCAGTAGACCTTTGCTATGATCTGCTGTTTTGGCAATTTGAGTGTAATCAACAAAAACAGACTGGGTAAAACTGTAAACATATGTTGGAAAATAATTGGCACTGACCTCAACAGCATTGGGCATGTGTATGAGGCCAGAGCCACACAGAGGGCAATGGCCATTTTGGCTAACATCACTCACACACACTCACCTACCACCAGGAAGGAGGTATACCTCCCGAAAACGTGCCAGGTCTATCAGATACCTGAGATCATTTCTACCATCAGCTGTTGGGTTTCTCAACAAACTATAGGTCATCTGCCATCCCTGCCCATGTCACAGCACATTTTTTTTCATTTTTTTTAAGTATAGTGTACATGTGTTGTAATGGAGAAACGACAACTACGACTGTAACTGTAGCTAGTTGGGAATAGGTGACCACTGTGGTGCATTGGTAAGAATGCAGTCAAATGCTCTGATGCTCTTCAATAGATTTATTAGCAGATGATTGTCTGTCTCCATGAGTGTGTGTGTGGTTCTACAATAAACAATAAAAAAGGGAAATATCAGCATACAAGTAAAATCAACAGTGCTGACAGGATGCAATTAGTAAGACTAATAAATGATAATTAGTATAACTTTTACTTCAGGTAGCTATAGCTGCTTATATCAAATAACCAAAGAATATACCAGATAACACACATCAGCAGCCTTCTTACTGCTGGGTCTCAGTAACAGCAACCCAAACATAGTTCTCTACTACACAATATGGTAAACACTCCGATCATAATAGTGCAGTGTCATGTGAGTGCACACATAAGCACAATAACAACAATAAAATAACACTAATAATACTAGTCATTAGCATGCTGCTAGCGAAATTTATGCTAACATACTGCATTTCAACTGAGTATCCCAGAACAGATAGCATTCATATAAACCTAAGGGACCGAAAATACACATATGTAAAACATTTAAACCAGATACTCACATGTCTCTGAACGCACACATGCATAGATGGCGACACAGACGACAACGATTCACCCCAGAAATATCTACCTGTACTTCTCCCGGCCACTCTCACTACTAACTCAAAAACGAAACTTATCAGCCAGCGCAAACAGGTGTCCTCTCTGGAACATAAAATAGCAAGTCCTTCTTTACATGTGTATTTATGTTCTTATCTATTTATTATTTCATGTTGTTATGTGTTTTTGTGCGAATGCGTATGTGTTGGCTACCTGTTGTGAACCAAATTGCCCCTTGGGGACATTAAAGATATTTCAAGTCAATTCAATCTAAGCTATTTTCTCTGCAGGGCTAAGGCTGCATGTTCCATCATTATCAGTAATATAAAGTCCTTTAGCATCAAACAATATAATTTCGTTACTATACCAATATTATCAGGGGTTGTATTACTGCAGTTTTCAGTCCATCTACCTCCCAACAGACACTTCTGGGCGTAGTGATACATCAACATTTAATAATATTAAACAACATATTTTTGACTCCTTCCCAAAATTGGTTTATTGTGTTATTTCATTTTATCTACATAAATGATTGTGTTTTTCAACGCATTCTCATGAACGTGTTCGTGTGATATCGTAAGAAAACGCATGCCCAACAATTCATATGATACCCTACAAAATTAGGCAACAACTGGCTGGTCACGTGACGAAAGTTTAGCAGTAACTACAGTAAAATTTAGCCGAAAAAAGGTGACTATGAGTCGGGTACAGGGCACCGCGACGGTCCTTTCAGGGGTGGTGTCATGGGGCGACGACTAGCACCAAAACAACTAGTTAAGATTACAAAAAAGATCGGGGTTTGGATTCCACTTTAACACTCCTGGGACACAAACACACATTTCCTGGGTGAAGGTCTTGGGGTTTCCCTGGGAAGCAAACTCTGCTTCCCTGCTTGAAAGCCCTGTGTTTAATGAACAGCCATTCACCCTGACCTCCCCTCTGTGCAGACCAGAGGGTTCTTATAAAGCAGCAGTCAATGTGGTGCATATAACAATAAATTCATGTAATACATACAAATTACAGTGCTTTACTTTTCGTATATATGTACAAATGGTTCATGAGAACAGCCTGGTGTTATTTCTTGGCAGTGTCATAACATATGTGTTAAAGTTCCTCTCTCTCCACAGCCATAAGTCTGACATATGGATTAATTTGATAGTTAGTTAGATAGATGGATGGCGAGGAAGAGCGAAAAATAGGTTAGAACTGGAGGTATAATAACAGAATGTAAATTGTTCTGATATTTTGCTTAAACATTGTTTCGCTTTTACAAAATTATATCAATCCGATTTTGTAATCTATGCACACCCATGGCAACCCTGAAACCACGAGCCGCACATAAATCCCAATTTACCCCTGTTATTACATTTTAGTACTTCATATATTCCACCAAAGATATTATTTGATAATACATTTTTGTTTCAAGAAGATGGTCATTTGTGCTCCGACGATCCATCAAGCTGGGAACAACATAAGACACTGCCTTAACAGGCATTAGCAGTTTTGTCACGGCTGAATCAACACAACTTCTGTATTGATCCATAGAGGTTGTTTCAATGGAGACAGTAGATGTGGCTCATGCAGTGATGTCTTTTCTGACTGGAGATGATATTCGATTAAATGTAGTAATCAAGTTGTCCATCTTTTCCCTGCATGTTTTCAAAAGCTTTCTCTCTCACTGTGATTTGTATCTGTTTCTGTTGTGCCTCTGAATCTACTCAGGTTCAAGGGAGTTCAGCAGCTGAACAGTAACCACCCAGCACTGATGATGAATGATTCAGGGACAAAATGTATCTTAAAAGTACACTGTGTAGGAAGTTCTCCCATCTAGCGGTGAAATTGTATTTTGCATTCAAACGAATAGTGCTCTGTAGCGCCTCGCTTTTTCAAATGCGTGTTGCAACTGCGGTAGCCGTTATGTACCAAGAAGCTTTGACAACATGTCTTCCAATTTTCGCTTTTTTTGGCGACGAGGATTCCTTCTCCTGTGACTCGGCATAAGTATGATCCTCCATTATGAACTAAAGTGCAGTGCAGGCTTTCAAATTTGCAAGGGCAGTGACAAGCGCCTCTCACTGATCTCCTTCTCCATTTCATCTGGTTTCAGTCATGTGACGCTGGCTCTGAACGAAAACACGTCGTGGATTAGCTAGACAGGTAGGCTAGTGCTTTATGTCCCTCTCAGCGATTATAGTTTTTCAAAATGGCGGAATGACATGGAAGCCTCCTTGGACTTGCCCGTCCAGTATAAATACAGATAAGAAATTCTTCGCTTATGAGGATAAGTCAGATCATTGGCAGAGGTAATTTTACACCAATGAGGACATATTTGTGAATGAAGACATTGATTTTAGCTAATAAAGTACTTAAAACACTACACAGTATACCTTTAAGGGTTATAGTGAATGCTGCTAAAATTAAACAACATAGTTTTTTTAATGCATTTTTATTAGACAGTACGGATAGGCTGGAAAGAGGGGAAAGACTCAAGAGAGAGGGTATTATACGCAGCAAAGAGCTCTGGGTCGGATGGAACCAAGGCCGCTGCTAGCGACACAGCCTAAAGGACGCACGAGGTCAAGAGGTCACTCCACAACATAGGTTTTATTTTTTAATTTATTTTTGTACGTTTTATTCATTCATTTACAAATAAAGTCCAGAAACTAAATACATTACATACAGCACAGTTGAAAAGAAGGGACGTCCCTCTCTATACAAAATCTGTGTAGAGACAGAACATTATTATTTAGGGAGAAAGAGAAGACATACAGCTGTTATGGCTATAGACTAAGACTGTGACACTGTGGGCTAGCATTGGACTTCGCAAAGACTGTGTGGAACCTGCAGAAAAAAACAAACTCATGGAATGCAATTGTTAGGCTACATGGAAGAAAGAGCAAGGCTGCTGCATTATCACACCTGGGCATAAAGACAGTGACAATAAACAGCCTGCTTAATCCCAACGAGAATTAGTCAAAAACGCAGTCCTAGAATTGCCACGACAGGATCACATCTGTGTAAATATGCGAACTGCAATATATTCCCGAGCTGTGAGAGGCAGCAATGTGCCGCAAGACATCCAGTCTGCCGAAAATCCAAAAGAAGAGGAAGAAGACTCTTGTGGTTTGTTTTGAATACGCACTCTTTAAGGTGAGCGTTACATTGGATTAAATATCCCGAATGTGTGTGAATTGTTGTTATTTTAACACGAGATATGTTTCTCAAATTGTATCTTCAACAGTTAAGTGTAACGTCAACGTAAATTACAAATATAAAACCGTTGTACGTAAGCTAATGTCGACGTAAAAGGGAACGTTGGCTTCACCAGTCTTGTAACTTCGAGCATAACAGCAGCTATATCAACAGTTAGCCTACATGTATGTGTGTTTAACGTTCACGTAGCTAAATGCCACATTCATTGAATGCAACGTTACCCTGAACGTTTGTTGTATGTTGATCTACTCGTCTTGCTTCACAATGGCTAACGTTACAACACTTTATAACGTAACACAGTTGTCAGTTCATTAGCTAGGTAACGTTACGTTATGGTCACATAACGTTACCCTACTACTAACGTTACAAGTAACCTCAGCTTGAGGATTAATGTTTGTTTTTGTTGAAACTGTTTTAAGGAGGCGTTGATTCAACTTTACATCATTTACATCACTTCCAATTTCTGATGTTGAACTTCATTCATTGCATTTAAATATTGTATTTGAATTTGTTGTGGTCCTAAGTTAAATGCAAGCATAATGCTTAGTTGGATAGAATATGTTATTATTATATATGTGCACCTGACACTTACAGTCATGTCTATAATAGTCTTGACCTTCGTCTATGATAACCTGCTTGGGGCCACAAGTGAGAAAATTAGCTGCTGGTCACCTTGATTGATTACATATATACATTTGAAAATTGCAATAAAACAACTAAACTGAAATAATGAAATGTAGCACTATATTTTCAGAGGTTACTAGTCTGGTTCTATTCAGAAACAAAGTCACAAGACACTAGATAGAAAATATCAATTAACACATGGGGATTAGTGCCAAATTCAATCTGAAAGGTAAAAGTAAACGTATTCAACATTAATGTTCCTTTTAAGTTGTTCAGTTTTCTACATTCTCCTAACATCACTAATTTTACAAAGTAGTTAGTTAGGTCAGTACATCTGTCTCATTTCTCTGTGTGTTTTTGTCTTGGATTCTCTGGCAAAAACAGCAAGTGATGGAGTTTCCTGAAGATTTCAACCAGCTTGAGCTTCTGAATACACATGGCCACCTGATCCCCCGAGGGGCCAGTAGCCTGTGGACCGGAAGCAGGGATGAGGAGGAAGAGGTGGAAGAGGAGGAGGGGGACCACAGTGACGAGTGGTATATTGAAAAAGAAGAAACTCTCAAAGACAAACCAAAGGTTCTCATTCTGTGGGCAGCGGAAAACAATCGCGTAAGTGATATTTTGTTCTGGCACCACCCTCAGAACTCAGACTTTACCTGTGTTGCCCCACTAGTGTTGTGTTTAAATCCAGTCTCTGCCAGTCATTCTCATTAAGATTTAAAAAGTTGGCCTTTTTCATTAATTTGACAGTCTATGGTTGAAACAGAATCAACTTCTGGAGAAACGCAACCCACAGCGTGACATGCTAATTTGATTTAAAGAACTTACATGTTCTAGGTGATAAAACTCGCAAATTCTCAGAGTCCAATGTGACACGTTCAAATGTCGTCCAAAACCCAGATAGATAGCATAATATAAAACAGCTGGAAGCAGAGACTGGTTTGAGTTTTTAATTGGAAAAATGATTGTAGGAAAAGTAGGAGCCAGGTTTTAAGTTTCCTGAAGTGGACTGGATTGTCTGTGGGGTTTTGATTAGAGATGTTCCGGTAACGATACCAGTATCAGTATTGGCTCCGATACTGCCTAAAACGCTGGTATCGGTATCGGCAAGTACTGGAGTTAATGCACCGATCCGATACCACGTAATAAAGCCCTAAAGAAAATCTACGTTAAAGTAGTTTATTTATGTTGTTTTTCCGTTATAACTGACTGTCAAACTGCATAATAAAAGAAAGTTCTGGGGTGTTCATTGTTCATGTTTCAGAAAGAGTTTAACCTGAGCCAGACTGACAACAAAGATAGAAATCATATCACATCCATACAGGGATGGTGGTATACAGCTGTTAAAACATGATAAAATATATGACACACTGGTATCGGATCAGTACTCGGTATCGGCTGATACGCAAGTTCAGGTATCAGAATCGGTATCGGGAAGCAAAAAATGGTATCGGGCCATCTCTAGTTTTGATTTGCCTGGTTTTCCTTCAGATTTGTATGTTGTAAGAAATTCATGAACACAATAATGTGGTTGATTCAATGTTAGACATACTCTTTTGTGTTCTTTCAGCTGGTGTTCAGGTATCCTTTTTGAAGGATCAACAGTATTTAAAAAAATAACAGTAAAATCTGATACAGCCAAAAGCAATCAAACATTTCTTTCCACCAAAAAAAAATCATGAATACAGCATGTTGTAAATGTTTATTGCTCTCTAATAACAAGGTCAAAAACCTACTGTTTGCTTTTTAAGTTTTTTATTCATTTTGAGAATTTCTGTTTGAAACATAAGCTGCAATTATGCAGAAGTCCTGTATTACATTTCTTTCCACAATAGGAATATTGTGCCAGTTTTGTAAGACATCTAAGAAAGCACTTCCAAAGAAGTTGTGTAGTGCCATCAAATCAATAAAGTTGAAACATTTTCGAGAAGAACTAGCCAGAAATAAAACACTATTTTATACAGAGTATAGAGCTGTCCCTTGCAGCAAAATCAACATTCATTTGTAAATGAATGCTGCAATTAAGTTAAAGAATGGAAAAGCTGTCTGACTTTGAGACAATACATGGCAGAGAGGGAATAGTTGACAAAGAGTGAACAAGTGTAATGAAGGCCATAACACCCTGTGGATAATAAACACTGATTCGCTTGGGGGAGGGGGGGGAGGGGGATCTGCCCACCCCAATTTATTCACAAGTCATTCTCAAAACAATAAACATGTTGCCATGCAACTGTTTTCAACACACAGAACATGTTGAACAAACAAAGTAATTGCACAGGAATCAAATAAACCTCTTATATTTAATTTATATTTATTATTTATAGTTATTTATCTCTTTGCCACATTTTCTGTAAAGTTTTTAGTCTGTGAGTACTAGAGTTGTCTTGTGTGTCTCACGTCTGTTTTGTTCTGTGTTTTGTGATAATTTCTGGTGCAGGGACTTTGCATTTAGATTAATTTAAGACCCACTTGTAGGGCTGCTCGATTATGGAAAAAAAATATAATCACGATTATTTCGGTTAGTATTGAAATCACGATAATTTAACACGATTACTCGTTGACTTCTGGAAAGATGTTGCAATTATTGAACTTAAAAAACAGTCGAAAAAAAGTTAAATAAATCAACAGTAAAAAAACACAACTGAAATTTGCCTTAATACTTTTCCTATTTAAACTTCATTTTTTCATTCAGAACACAAGCCAAAATAAGAGTTTTACTTGCAAAACGTAATGAGCTAAATAATAGTTTTTCTCGATTATTCTGTTTTTGTGATCATTGGAAGCCAAAAACATAATCACGATTAAATTACTATTAGTTGCACAGCCCTACCCCTTGTGTCTTCAAATCACTAGTTAGGTCCAGTATTGTTTTCATCTTTTACTTTTATCTGTTGTGTCGCATCAATTTGCGCCGGCTAAATGTTGGTTAACTGCGGTCAGACTCGGACAACAACAGTAGCTAGCATATGCTGCTACTGCAGCTACTGCTACTCAGGGCTGGACTGGCCATCTGGCATACCGGGCATTTTCGCCGTGGGCCGACGTACTTTTGGGCCGAATTGCCGATATAATTTATAGGCCTTTTTTTTGGCAATTGGTTAATTGTCTTTTATTGGCACTGGCCTGACCCAATCAAATCCAGGAAGCCCCTTCCCCACTCCTGGCCCTGAGACACGAGCTGTAATAGTTATGCTTATGCTGGAAGTTTAGCATTCACGTTAAAATGGACAAACGACCACCAAAATGCAAGGGAGGTGCAGAGAAATTACGGGAGAAAAAGATAAAGAATCTACAGGCGGATGCCTCAAAATGTGCCAAAATTTCTGTTTGGGGCTGTAGTAGCTGCTTCACCATCAGCATTACCTGAAGTAGAGGAAGGAGGAGAGGTGGCTGGCTATACAGAGAAGCAGAATCTTTCCCATTAGTTGGGGGCAGTTAGAAAAGTGGTGGAATGGCTAGAAAACTAGAAGGTTTTAGACAGGCCAGGTGCTGATTAACGTAAGATAAAGGTAACAGTTAGGCTATTTTTTAGCCTACTTGAATTTATGAACAGAAATAATGACCTTGATTCATAACTGGGAGTCCAGCTGTTACGAGCTCAGTTAATAATGCATAGCATACAGTAGGGCTATTTGCTAGGCCAATGTGATGGCAACTGACATAATGCAATGTCACCCATGTCAACCTTTGAAAAGCCTATCTGAAAATATCTGGCCCATGTTATCTGGCCCATGTTATTTATTATTATAATCGTGTCTCTGCCAGGCTTCAATCTTGTGTTTTTTTTAGTAGTTGCTTTAGGCCTATTTAAAGTTGCTTTATATAATATATATAATATAATCATTACTTAGACTACTTCAGTAATCAGAAGAAGGCTATGTGTTAACCTGGTCTTACTCTCATCTTTAACACAGAAGTACTTAGGCCTATTAGGCCTCTCTGCCTCCTATAGACTAACATATATATATATATATGGGCACAAAATTGGAAAGGATATAAGAAAACGTGTGTGTGTGTGTGTGTGTATAACGTAAGTCATAATATTTGTAACAATATGCAGGAATATGACCTACTCATAGTAGCCTATCATAATCTACCCCCTCTCCACCTACATTTTCAGATTGCAGACACCATGTGTCTATTATGTATTATGGTGTTAGGTATCTCATAGGTTTCTCACTGGTGGGTGGGCAACCGTGGAGCGTACATTGGCGGCGGGGCTGTCGGGTGCGCGCGCGGGAGGGGGGGTTATACTATACTTGAATTTCTTCAAGGTTGGCAGGTCTGCAATAGTTTAAATTAACAGTAAACTGTTTTTAAAAGTTGCTAAGCCAATATTAAGAACAATAGTAATACTAACAATAATGGCAATACAATATCAAATATCAATAATAATAAAAAATAAATAAACAAATACCATAAATATCCATCCATCCATCCATCTTCATCCGCTTATCCGGGGTCGGGTCGCGGGGGTAGCAGCTCCAGCAGTGGACCCCAAACTTCCCTTTCCCAGGCCACATTCACCAGCTCCGACTGGGGGATCCCGAGGCGTTCCCAGGCCAGGTTAGAGATATAATCCCTCCACCTAGTCCTGGGTCTCCCCCGAGGCCTCCTCCCAGCTGGACGTGCCTGGAACAGGGGGCATCCTTACCAGCTGCTCGAACCACCTCAACTGGCTCCTTTCGACGCAAAGGAGCAGCGGCTCTACTCCGAGCTCCTCACGGATAACTGAGCTTCTCACCCTATCTCTAAGGGAGACACCAGCTACCCTCCTGAGGAAAATTTCGGCCGCTTGTACCCTGGATCTTGTTCTTTCGGTCATGACCCAGCCTTCATGACCATAGGTGAGGGTAGGAACAAAAACTGACCGGTAGATTGAGAGCTTTGCCTTCTGGCTCAGCTCTCTTTTCGTCACAACGGTGCAATAAATTGAATGTAATGCCGCACCTGCTGTGCCGATTCTCCGACCAATCTCCCGCTCCATTGTCCCCTCACTCGCGAACAAGACCCCAAGGTACTTGAACTCCTTCACTTGGGGTAAGGACTCATTCCCTACCTGGAGAAGGCACTCCATCGGTTTCCTGCTGAGAACCATGGCCTCCGATTTAGAGGTGCTGATCCTCATCCCAGCCGCTTCACACTCGGCTGCGAACCGATCCAGTGAGTGCTGAAGGTCACAGGCCAATGATGCCATCAGGACCACATCATCTGCAAAAAAGCAGCGATGAGATCCCCAGCCCACCGAACTGCAACCCCTCTCCACCCCGACTACGCCTCGATATCCTGTCCATAAATACTACAAACAGGATTGGTGACAAAGCGCAGCCCTGGCGGAGGCCAACTCTCACCTGAAACAAGTCCGACTTACTGCCGAGAACCCGGACACAGCTCTCGCTTTGGTCGTACAGAGATTGGATGGCCCTGAGAAGGGACCCCCTCACCCCGTACTCCCGCAGCACCTCCCACAGTATCTCCCGGGGCACCCGGTCATACGCCTTCTCCAGATCCACAAAACACATGTAGACTGGTTGGGCATACTCCCAGGCTCCCTCCAGGATCCTTGCGAGAGTAAAGATCTGGTCCGTTGTTCCACGACCAGGGACGGAATCCGCATTGTTCCTCTTCAACCTGAGATTCGACTATCGACCGAACCCTCCTTTCCAGCACCTTGGAGTAGACTTTACCGGGAGGCTGAGAAGTGTGATACCCCCATGTAATTGGCACACACCCTCTGGTCCCCCTTTTTTAAAAAGGGGAACCACCACCCCGGTCTGCCACTCCTTAGGCACCGTCCCCAGACTTCCACGCAATGTTGAAGAGGCGTGTCAACCAAGACAACCCCTCCACACCCAGAGCTTTAAGCATTTCTGGACGGATCTCATCAATTCCTGGGGCTTTGCCACTGTGGAGTTGTTTAACTACCTCAGCAACCTTCACCAGGGAAATTGATGCCAATCCCCCCCTCATCCTCCAGCTCTGCCTCTACCATAGAGGGCGTATTAGTCGGATTTAGGAGTTCCTCAAAGTGCTCCTTCCACCGCCCTATTACCTCCTCAGTTGAGGTCAACAGCGTCCCCATCCTTACTGTACACAGCTTGGATGGTTCCCCGCTTCCCCCCTCCTGAGGTGGCGAACGGTTTTCCAGAAGTACCTTGGTGCCGACCGAAAGTCCTTCTCCATGTCTTCTCCGAACTTCTCCCACACACGCTGCTTTGCCTCTTTCACGGCAGAGGCTGCAGCCCTTCGGGCCCCTTCGGTACCTTGCAACTGCCTCCGGAGTCGTCTGGGATAACATATCCCGGAAAGACTCCTTCTTCAGTCGGACGGCTTCCCTGACCACCGGTGTCCACCACGGTGTTCGTGGGTTACCGCCCCTTGAGGCACCTAAGACCCTAAGACCACAGCTCCTCACCGCAGCTTCAGCAATTGAAACTTTGACCATTGTCCACTCGGGTTCAATGCCCCCAGCCTCCACAGGGATGCACGAAAAGCTCCGTCGGAGGTGTGAGTTGAAAGTCTGTCGGACAGGGGCCTCCTCCAGACGTTCCCAATTTACCCGCACTACCCGTTTGGGCTTACCAGGTCTGTCCAGAGTATTCCCCCACCCCCTGACCCAACTCACCACCAGATGGTGATCGGTTGACAGCTACGCCCCTCTCTTCACCCGAGTGTCCAAAACATACGGCCTCAGATGAACGATTATAAAATCGATCATTGACCTTTGGGGTGCTCTGGTACCAAGTACACTTATGAGCATCCCTACATGGTGTTCGTTATAGACAATCCATGACTAGCACAGAAGTCCAACAACAAACAACCACTCTGGTTTAGATTAGGGAGGCCGTTCCTCCCAATCACGCCTCTCCATGTGTCTCCATCATTACCCACGTGCGCTTTGAAGTCCCCCAGCAGAACTATGGAGTCCCCGACTGGAGCCCCATGCAGGACTCCACTCAAGGTCTCCAAGAAGGCCGAATACTCCGAACTCTTGTTTAGTGCATATGCACAAACAACAGTCAGAGTTTTCCCCCCCCACAACCCGCAGGCGTAGGGAGGCGACCCTCTCGTCCACCAGGTTAAACTCCAACATAGCGGCGCTCAGCTAGGGGCTTGTGAGTATCCCCACACCCGCCCGGCGCCTCACACCCTGGACAACTCCGGAGAAGAAAAGAGTCCAACCCCTATCCAGGAGTATGGTTCCAGAACCAAGACTGTGCGTAGAGGTAAGCCCCACCAGATCTAACCGGTAGCGCTCCACCTCCCGCATAAGTTCCGGCTCCTTCCCCCACAGAGAGGTGACATTCCACGTCCCCAGAGCCAGCCTCTGCTGCCCGGGTCTGGTCTGTCGAGGCCCCTGACCTTCACTGCCAATACCATAAATATGCAAATCATAACTCTAAGAATTAATTAATTATTTAAATGTAAGATCAACAGATAAGTCTTGAGACCCCTCTTGAAGGATCCAAAACTCTCACATGAACACAGAACACTAGGCAACTCATATCATAGAATGCACACATATTTTAAGAGGACTGTCTGCAGGGAATGTGTCTGACCAATCACGGTGGGTGTGGGCCGCCTGGGCCAAAAATGTCCCAGTCCAGCCCTGCTGCTACTGATAAGCAGCCGCTGGCTGGACACGACTCTAACATGACATAAGAGGGCAACGGGTGCCGTGCTCATGTATGGTTTGTTTACAAATAAAAGTAAAAGAAAATGTCGGCTGTGTGGGAGTATTAAACTGTCTCGGAGAAAGATCAGCAACAAGAATGTTGTATTCTGTGTAAAGAAAATAAGAGTTGATGAATAGCCCTATTCATGTTTCTAATCCCATTTACATTTAATTCATGTTTTACAAAAAGAATGTTTTTGTTGGGCTAAGTACTGAAAATGATTCTCATTGAGTAGGTAGTTGTGTGTAGCAGGCTAAAAAGGCTTATAATTTAAATACATTTGAAAGAAGGTTATATTGAAGGTTGTTTCCTAAAGGTGTATACATGATTGAATTTGTACTAATTTAATGATAATGTAATGAAATGCTGAATGACTTTTAACACCGTTTTTGCATACTTTTGCTAGCGGGTGAGTGAGGAGCTCCGGGTGGTGGGGTGGGTGATGGAGGGGTGCCGTATGCAGTAAAACAGAACGGGTGATTGAAAAGTTTCACTTTAATCAGAGCGCTCACATAAGAATGTAGCAGTGTCTAAATCTTTTTGAAACTTATGAACCACGAAAAGCAAGCAGGCAAGAAACCAAACTAAGTAACATGTTCCGTCTGTGTTGATGCATAATAAATAATGTTAGATTACTATTAATTATTGCATGGGTGATTTGGGGGCAATGGGTAACTAGAATGGCACTCAGAGAGCGCAGACCTCCGCCAAGACATGCCCTATCTCACAATGTTAATGCAGAGTGAATTTTCCCAGTTGGGAACTCAGACTATTACACAAGATAAGTGTGACCAGAATAGAAGATAATTCAGTTGGATTTTTTTATTATACACAGAGAGGTAAAAGTTACCAATGAAAGGCTGGAAGAGGATTAAAATATAATTGGTACCTATTCCAATTACAGGACTGCCCCAAGTAAAACATATCTCCTGGGACTATTAGTTTGTAGTTTCCTGACCCTCGGCATTTCTGCATTTTCTTTCAGCTTTCAACAGTCCACAGGTTGTTAACTGCTGATGCGTTGCTGGTGCACTGCTGTGATGAGGACGGATACACTCCACTGCATCGTGCAGCCTACAGCGGCCATGTTGCTGTGGTTTCGGCTTTAATCGCCGCCGGGTCTAAGGTTAACCCTCGCACCATCGACGGATGGACGCCCCTTCACAGCGCCTGCCGCTGGAGCCGCGTCACAGTGGCGAGTTTCCTCCTGCAACATGGAGCCGAACTGAACGCCCAGACCAACGGTGGGCTCACACCACTACACCTGGCTGCCTCCAACACCACCCCCTTCAGCACAGATTGTCCTAACACTTTAGAGCTCCTCCTCTCTCAGCGACACCTGAATCCAGGGCTCCGCAGCGGCAGTGGGGAGACGGCCAGTGAGGTGGCCCGTCGTACTGGCCCACATCACGTCCTGTTTGAGATGGTACAAGACTGTGTCAATGTGGTACCTTTCTCATGAATGAAAAACACGGGTGCAGATGTTTTTACCCTCTTCTTGCCTTCTTGTAAGTACAATGTACAGCAGGTACATAGAAGTTTATTTCGCAGGTGGGTTGGAGGACTTGTTGTTTTCTGTTGAAGCATCATAATAAATTAATGTATCTTTGGAATAATATTCTCTTTGCATCATTGATCTTGAAAGTAAATGCACACTTGCTTCTCTCTTCATATTCACAAACGTGAGTTCAGAGTCTCACTGTGAGGTATTGCAGGTTGTTAAGGTAACTGACAAGCAGCCGCTCTGTGGTACATGCTCTAATGCTAAGTGTAGATCTTATTTTAATAAAGTATCTTTTTCAATGGAGAAATCCAAAGAGCTAAAGGGGAGAAGTATTTTATTTGCCTCAGTTGGTTTGCATAGTTCAGTCTTTTCATATCCAGCTACCTACTGATTTGGGAGCTCTTAATTTAGACTTGCTTGAGGTTTCTTTTCACAGACACCACATAGTTTTTTGTATGTAGCACCTAATATGTAACCTCTTCTTTACAGATTACTAAAGATGACACTTTGTCCTTGTCAACACTGTTAGATTTGCAACAAAGAACAGAATTGAATGATCAGTGTTTTCAGATGAATGGCACAAGGTTTTAAAACCACATTTTCTAAAGTTGTGTTTATGTTGCAGAAGTCCTTGAGGTTGAACTGAGGATCCACAGTGTGTGTGTGTGTGTGTGTGTGTGTGTGTGTGTGTGTGTGTGTGCGCGCGCGCGCGCGCGCGTGCGTGCGTGCATGCGTGTTAAAAGGTAAAGCTTGTATACATTTGCAACATTGAATGTTTTATTATATGTGCCTTATATTTAAATGTATTTTCTCCATTAATCGATTGATCAGGTTTATTGCCAAGTAGGTTTTCACATACAAGGAATTTGCCTTGGGGTTTTGGTGCATAGAAATAAGAGAAAATACAAGATAAAAGCAAGTACTGCAACAATCAAGAAACATAAATTAAATAGACACATTGACAGTAAAAATATGTACATTATATCTGTTTTAAAAATGAAGAGCTCCTTAGTCTGTGCTTACAGAGACGCACAAGCACACCTGCACAACCTTCCCTCCCCTACGGCGTTTCACTGGATGGACAAAGGCTACGGCACCTTTATAGGAGGCCTAATAATTCCACGGATGCTGCGAGAAAAGTGGGAGTTGATCTTCTGATGTTCATGAGCTCATCTCTGATGAAAGAGCTCCGGGTACGAAAGGCAAAGATAGAAACCTTTTTCATTTTCATTTCATTTCATTTATTTTTATTTCGAACAAAACTAAAAATACATATACACATACAGCATGTACCTATATATATATATACATACGAATACACATACATAAACTTTCACATATATATGTATATATATATATATATATATACATCTATAAAATAAAAAGTGTGTA
Source organism: Sander vitreus (assembly GCF_031162955.1). NCBI lineage: Eukaryota > Metazoa > Chordata > Actinopteri > Perciformes > Percidae > Sander > Sander vitreus. Next base: position 20,182,402 of record NC_135856.1, on the reverse strand, counting down.
GCAACACACCAAAGGAAAAAGAACAATATCCATACAGTGTTTACAAGTAATATTAAAAATACTATTACCACTTCTAATTTTAAAAATTTGTCTGAAAAGGAGCAGGATGAAGCTGAAGCTTATAAAGTTTCCTACCCCTCATTCACTTTAACTCATGTCTTTATATATCATATCTTTTTACAACAGGATAACCAATATACACAACAATACATCTCTAATTTTTCACATACCAAACCCTTTTGTTTATTTATTTACATTTTAAGTAAGTCAACAACCCATTTCCATAATCTATCATCCTAACAATCCGTAGATTAATCCCCCTTCACAATCATCTCTCTTCCTCTTCATATCCTTTTAATAAAGTGTTTTTATATAACTTTTTAAACTTTGTTATGTTTGTACAATGTTTAAGCACCTGGTCTAGCCCATTCCACAAACTCCCCCCACCGATCGTGATGCACATACTTTTTAAAGTTGTTCTTATTTTGAGTTTTTTAAAGTTTATTTGTTCTCTCAGGTTATAAACATGTTTTGTAAATTTCCTGGAAGGTAATTATTTCTTGCTTTGAACATGATTTGTGCCGTCAACTGTAGGTTGGTGTTGTATGTATTTCCCCAGATTCCCACACAGTAACTTAGATATAGCTGTATGAGTGTATAATACAGAGTATGTAATGATTTATTGTCTAAAATATGTCTTGATTTATTTATTATTGCTATGGTCTTTGCTAGTTTTGCTTTGACATGGTTTATGTGAGGTTTCCAGCAGATTTTGTGGTCTAAAATCACACCAAGAAATTTATTTTCATATACTCTTTCAATACTTATGTTATCGATTTTTAATTCTACTTGATGGTTAGTTTTATATTTTCCAAATAACATTATCTTTGTTTTGCTTACATTTAATGACAGTTTATTTACATCAAACCACTGTTTTAATTTGACAATTTCTGGTGTGATCATCTCCAAAAGCTGCTGTAAATTATCACCAGAACAGAAAATATTTGTATCATCCGCAAATAGAATACATTTTAGTGTGTTCAATACTCTGCATATATCGTTGATGTAAATTATGAAAAGCTTTGGTCCTAAGACCAACCCCTGTGGTACCCCACATGTTATGTTCATGTGTGTTGATTTATGCCTGTTTCTTAAGTAGCTACTCACCTATTCCAATCCAACCCCTCTGATACCATATTTCTCTAATTTATGTAATAAAATGGCATGATGTGTCAAATGCTTTCTTTAGATCTATAAAAATTCCCACTACATGTTTCTTTTTATCTAAGCAATTTGTGATTTCCTCAACTAATACCATTAGTGGCAAAGTTGTTGATCTATCTGTCCGGAATCCATATTGACTGTCAACTAAAAGCTTGGATGTTTTGATAAAATTGTCAAGTCTTTCTGTAAAAAGCTTTTCAAGGATTTTGGAGAACTGTAACTTTGGAGGATGAAGGTCCCTTATTCTTAATGACGGAGTTATTTTAACCCTAACCATGATGTTTCCGTAAACCTAACCTAAGTCGTTTTAATGTCTAAACCTAACCAAACTGACCAACCAATCGACTACAAATATATGATCGCCCCTCAATATGAAAATAACCAAGAAAGCAGCAACATGTGTCTGAGGCAATGATGAGGTATGGTTATGTAATTATTTACTTTGGTGGAAAACGGGTTGACGAATGGTTTAACATTTAATCAGTGAGGTAGCTGGTGAATCACTCAGCCCCCCTTATAAATTAATGCTAACACTTGAGCACATCCTTGTTAATTACATGCAGGTCCAGGCACTTTTAGGACACTACATCACACACACTTGCTCAGATATTTGCATTTAAACACAGTGAAGCAATGCCTTTATTTTTATTCATGACTCCGCCACACATACTCATTCAAGCTTTTGTCTCTCTTCAGCTTATTCTTTGCACATACAAACCTAATCCAAGTAAAACAACGATCGTGGCCTGCAATTTGCTCAAGTCAATAGCTGTAGGAGCCATTTACCGTATATCCACTTTTCCTTTGGTTAGGTTAATTTAGTTATTTATTTTAGCCACTTGGGGGAGTATTGCACTAGGTGTGGTACGTCACTGGGAATTAGGTATATTTGCAGGTGTGGCAATCAGTGAGAGGAAGGTGTGGATGGCGGGGAACGCACAGTTCTTACCGTAGCTGAGCGAGCACCCACTCCACCGACAATAAGCCACAGCACTTTAGTAATCACCACTGGGTGAAGTACTATTTTATGTGAAATACCCTTTTTTCTACTTTTATAATAAACGGGAACACCACCCAAAGAGAACTAATGCCTGGACCTAAGATCTTTTTTTGCTATGCGTTGAGAACACCATGCCATCCATACTGAGGCTTATAGGATAGCTTCAACATTGTAAGAACCTATTCCTCTTCGTTTGGATACGCTTCTGAATTGGACAGGAGCGTCCTGATTGTTTGGATATGGAATTGGATAGAATCGTAAAAAACATTTCCTGTTGACCACGGAGTTTGGATATCAAAAGGATTGCCCGTCTCATTGGATTGCTTACCTGTTGCGGAGCCTGGAAGTCTTAATTGAAACACCTTTAAGTCCTCATGTCATCCAGTGCAGACCACAACCATGGAAAGCTGGTGGGTACACGTTCATATATCATTGCCGATGGACGTGGACTTTCGAAATTGAAGCGAAAGATTGTTTCAGTGCTGTTGCTTCATAGAATTAGGCTATTTAAGTGCTGTTAATTGAAAGAAATTCCGACGCACGGAATATTTGAAAGTGCTGTGTTGTGCGTGCTGTTGGCTGCCTCCGTATAAGTAAAGCAATTGTTCCGTTTCATTGAGCACTTGAACTGACGCTTTACGCTTTACGCACAAAGATGAGTGCAGAGGAAGAAAACTTGCCCGACAAGGCCAAGACTGCTTCTGTGGCTAGAGACGAAAATTATATTCCTGATAAGTCTAGTTCTGTTGTTGATGATTCGGGGAAGTGCACAAGAAAATTAACAGCTAAGGGATTTACAATGCTGTTTGAAAATCTGCAAAAAAATCCTAAATGCGGAAATCCCAATTTATGCAAGCTAATAAAATTAAGCAAAGGATTAATGAGGTTTTTTCTGGAAAAATAACATCTCAAACTGTGTCTGAAGTGAAGAAATATCTAAGCAAATATACCACGTTGTGTAATGAGGTTTTAGAAATTCAAACTACTTTGCTGGAAATGTCTATGCCAGACCCTGAACACAACAAGCAACAACATTTGGAAATTAATACATTTGAGAATGATGTGAAGCAATGGTTGGCTGATGCTGCTGCAAAAAAGGACGATGAGAATTTTGATGTGCTGTCTTTAACACATTCTGACATAAGGCCTGAAGATAGTATATCTGTTTCAAGTAAAGGGTCAAGACATAAAGATAACTCTTCCATCCATTCAAAGGCTTCCAGTGTTAATTCTGACCCACCAAAGCTGCACCAGCAGGACTTCTGCCATCAATCTCACAAGAGAGTCGGCTTATCCACATGCATGAGTGCAGGGAAACGGATCTAGATTCAGCAACTCTACAACAGCAGGATTTCAGCCACTGACCTCACAAGGGAGTATATGTATGCAATCACAGTCACATCATCATTCCTCTCTTGACAATGTTCAACACTCTATTGTGTATGACCTTATGCAACAGCAAACTAACATCACTGCTCAGCTGGTTCAGAACCAAGCCTTAGCCTCTCTTCCTCCACGAGCTATCCCAGAGTTTGATTGCGAGACACTTAAATATGCTGCCTTTATTAGAGCTTTCGAGCAAGCTATTGAAAAGAAAACTACAGATAAACAAGAATGCCTTTATTACCTCGAGTAATATACCAAAGGGCAGCCAAGAGAACTGGTTCGGATGCTGAATATTTTGGATGCTGAATATTTTGGAAATGAAATAAAAATTGCTGTGGCTTATATGGAGAAGATTATGGAGTGGCCAACGATGAGGGTTGATGACATTAATGCTCTTCAGTCTTTTTCAATCTTTTTAAGGGATTGTTGCAATGTCATGGAAGACTTACAGCATATGGAGGAGATGAACGTGCCATCCAATCTTCGCCTGATAATGATGAAGTTGCCATATAAACTGAGGGAAAAATGGAGGTCTGTCGCCTGGGAGCTACAGGAGCGCCGTGGTTACAGAGCTATGTTCCCAGACTTTGTGGCCTTCATTGAGCGTCAGGTAAAGCTTCTGTCTGATCCTCTCTTTGGTGACCTACAGGGTACGCAACCAGACCCTTCCTCTAAATCCAAGAGCGGATGTACTGGAAGAAGCCAAGCTACTGTTGCTGCCATTAATACTGCCTTAGGACCAACCACACCATCAGCTTGGCACCAACAACGCAGAGGGCCAGCTTCACAGACGTACAATGAACAGGTCTTGCTGTGTGTGTAAGAGCCAGCATTCAGTGGAGAAATGTTCACAGCTTGATGAGATGACACATCGGGATAAACTGGATGCTCTTGCTCTGAAAGTAGGCAGAGTGTGTTTCAGCTGTCTGAGGAGAGGTCATATGAGCAGGGAATGTGACAAGCCTTTGACGTGATATATGTAAACACAAACATCCAACTGTCCTACACATCGGATCTAAAACACAGGACGTGTCAGTCAATAATGCACTTGTGTCATTGGAGACATGTGGCCATACTGGGGCCGGAAGTGATGAATGTGTTCTCTCTATTGTGCCTGTACAGGTGAAGGCCAAGTCCAGGAGCATGATTGTGAACACCTATGCCTTTCTAGACCCTGGGAGTTCAGCTTCTTTCTGTACCCAACATCTCATGAGAAAACTGAATCTTTCAGGAGTCAAGACTAGCATTCTTCTTCGTACTCTTGGCCAAGAGAGGTCTGTAGAGACATTCTTGCTTAGTGGTCTCGAGGTTTATGACTTGAATGAAGAAAACGTCCTGGACTTACCTGAAGTCTATACTCAGAGGACCATGCCTGTGAGCAGAAATAACATCCTCACTCAACAGGACCTAGAAGGATGGAAATACCTCAGCGGCATTAAAGTTCCCAGTCTTGAGGCAGAGGTGGAATTGCTGATAGGCATCAATGCGCCGAAGCTCATGGAACCATGGGAAATAATGAATAGCCAAGGCGAAAGACCATATGCTGTCAGGACTCTACTGGGGTGGGTCGTGAATGGTCCCCTGAGAGAGCCGTGCAAAGGCAAGTTTGGCCGTCCTGCTGTCACTGCCAATACGATCTCAGTCGCCAAGCTACAGGATGAGCTCTGCAGCGCCACACAGGAGAACAGTTGTCTGGAGGAGGATGTGAGGGTTGTGAAGCTGAAGCTTACTGAAGCAGAAAGCTCCATGAACAGACTACAGAGAGACCTGGACGCGCTGCTGCATGACAAGTTACAGTCACAAGGAGCGATTCTCCGGGATAGTCAAAGACTATGAGCTGCAGTGTCGGGAGTTGCGGGACAGAAATGATGAGCTGAGCTCAGAGTTGGAGCTGCTGAAGAGTCAGAGGAGCGACAGGAAGTCCAAACGATCTGAAGGACATGTCGCCGCTGCTTTGAGCTGGAGTGACCAACGACCCGCCAGTGCCGAGGCGGAGATGAAGCCCAGCTCATCTCCTCTGGTCCGGAAGCAGCTGCAGTGTTCCCTGGACGGCGTCTCGGGTCCGGTTGTCAGTAGTCAGACTGAACTGGCTCTGGAGATGCTGAAGCAGAAACACAACCAGGAGCCGCAGCAGCTGCACATCAAGCCAGAGACCAGAAGTCGGTCCGGATGCTACGGGAGCGCCTGGCGACCGTCTCCGAGGAGCAGGAGGAGGAGAGAACTACGATGCGGCACTGCAGCAGGAGCGAGAGAAGATGCAGCTGCAGGCCGTCTGGATGCAGGAGAGTCAGCTGCTGGAGATGGAGCTCGGAGCCTTCAAGGAGAAGTGGATGAGACCAAAAAGAAGCTTTTCCATTGGAGACATTGTGGTCGTAATGCATCCTGTCGCTCCACGAGGGTCCTGGCTGATGGGAAGAATTACACAGGCATACCCCGACAAGAGGCTTTGTCCGTTCAGTTCAGCTGAAGACAAACGGGTCAGCTGGACTGGCATGTAACAAAGATCTGCCTTTTGATGGAAGTGTTATAGATGACCTGACCACAGATGTTCTCAAGAAAAGACTCAAGAAAAGAAGATGATTTCACTTAGATTAGCTCTGCACAAATGGCTCCTTTAGTTCAAATTAGGTAATTTGGGTAATTGTGGTTAAAGTAAATAGTCACAATTATGGAGCTGGTGTGTAGGAGCCATTTATATCCATATTGACTGTCAACTAAAAGCTTGGATGTTTTGATAAAATTGTGAAGTCTTTCTGTAAAACGTTTTTCGAGGATTTTGGAGAACTGTAACTTTGGAGGATGAAGGTCCCTTATTCTTAAGTTATTCTAGAGTTATTTTAACCCTAACCATGATGTTTCCCTAAACCTAACCTAAGTCATTTTAATGTCTAAACCTAACCAAACTGACCAACCAATCGACTACAAATATATGATCGCCCCTCAATATGAAAATAACCAAGAAAGCAGCAACATGTGTCTGAGGCAATGATGAGGTATAGTTATGTAATTATTTACTTTGGTGGAAAACTGGGGTTGATGAATGGTTTAACATTTAATCAGTGAGGTAGCTGGTGAATCACTCAGCCCCCCTTATAAATTAATGCTAACACTTGAGCACATCCTTGTTAATTACATGCAGGTCCAGGCACTTTTAGGACACTACATCACACATAGTCGCTCAGATATTTGCATTTAAACACAGTGAAGCAATGCCTTTATTTTTATTCATGACTCCGCCACACATACTCATTCAAGCTTTTGTCACTATTCAGCTTATTCTTTGCACATATAAACCTAATCCAAGTAAAACAACGATCGTGGCCTGCAATTTGCTCAAGTCAATAGCTGTAGGAGCCATTTATATTTTTGGTTAGGTTAATTTAGTTATTTATTTTAGCCACTTGGGGGAGTATTGCACTAGGTGTGGTACGTCACTGGGAATTAGGTATATTTGCAGGTGTGGCAATCAGTGAGAGGAAGGTGTGGATGGCGGGGAACGCACGGTTCTTACCGTAGCTGAGCGAGCACCCACTCCACCGACAATAAGCCACAGCACTTTAGTAATCACCACTGGGTGAAGTACTATTTTATGTGAAATACCCTTTTTTCTACTTTTATAATAAACGGGAACACCACCCAAAGAGAACTAATGCCTGGACCTAAGATCTTTTTTTGCTACTCGTTGAGAACACCATGCCATCCATGCCGAGGCTTACAGTGAGGCAAAAAAGTATTTAGTCAGCCACCAATTGTGCTCCCACTTAAAAAGATGAGAGAGGCCTGTAATTTTCATCATAGGTGCACTTCAACTATGAGAGACAAAATGAGAAAAAAAATGAATTTATTTATAATAAACTTATACAAAATATGTATTTGGTCACCTACAAACAAGCAAGATTTCTGGCTCTCACAGACCTGTAACTTCTTCCTTAAGAGGCTCCTCTGTCCTCCACTCGTTACCTGTATTAATGGCACCTGTTTGAACTTGTTATCAGTATAAAAGACACCTGTCCACAACCTCAAACAGTCACACTCCAAACTCCACTATGGCCAAGACCAAAGAGCTGTCAAAGGACACCAGAAACAAAATTGTAGACCTGCACCAGGCTGGGAAGACTGAATCTGCAATATGTAAGCAGCTTGGTCTGAAGAAATCAACTGTGGGAGCAATTATAAGAAAATGGAAGACATACAAGACCACTAATAATCTCCCTCAATCCGGGGCTCCACGCAAGATCTCACTCCGTGGGGTCAAAGTGATCACAAGAACGGTGAGCAAAAATCCCAGAACCACACGGGGGGACCTAGTGAATGACCTGCAGAGAGCTGGGACCAAAGTAACAAAGGCTACCATCAGTAACACACTACGCCGCCAGGGACTCAAATCCTGCAGTGCCAGACGTGTCCCCCTGCTTAAGCCAGTACATGTCCAGGCCCGTCTGGAGTTTGCTAGAGAGCATTTGGATGATCCAGAAGAGGATTGGGAGAATGTCATATGGTCAGATGAAACCAAAATAGAACTTTTTGGTAAAAATTCAACTCATCGTGTTTGGAGGGGAAAGAATGCTGAGTTGCATCCAAAGAACACCATACCTACTGTGAAGCATGGGGGTGGAAACATCATGCTTTGGGGCTGATTTTCTGCAAAGGGACCAGGACGACTGATCCGTGTAAAGGAAAGAATGAATGGGGCCATGTATCATGAGATTTTGAGTGAAAACCTCCTTCCATCAGCAAGGGCATTGAAGATGAAACGTGGCTGGGTCTATCAGCATGACAATGATCCCAAACACACCGCCCGGGCAATGAAGGAGTGGCTTCGTAAGAAGCATTTCAAGGTCCTGGAGTGGCCTAGCCAGTCTCCAGATCTCAACCCCATAGAAAATCTTTGGAGGGAGTTGAAAGTCCGTGCTGCCCAGCGACATCCCCAAAACATCACTGCTCTAGAGGAGATTGGGAATGGGCCAAAATACCAGCAACAGTGTGTGAAAACCTTGTGAAGACTTACAGAAAACGTTTGACCTCTGTCACTGCCAACAAAGGGTATATAACAAAGTATTGAGATGAACTTTTGTTATTGACCAAATACTTATTTTCCACCATAATTTGCAAATAAATTCATTAAAAATCCTACAATGTGATTTTCTGGATTTTCTTTTCTCATTTTGTCTCTCATAGTTGAAGTGTACCTATGGTGAAAATTACAGGCCTCTCTCATCTTTTTAAGTGGGAGAACTTGCACAATTGGCGGCTGACTAAATACTTTTTTGCCCCACTGTATAGGATAGCTTCAACAATAGCTGTAGACAGGTGACGGCATAAATGTCCTCATTCTTCAGAGTAGAAGAATAGTAAAATCAAAACAGTAATCACAAGTGTAGAGACAACCTATGCGTCTTTACATAAAGGACAGTGTGTCTATATTGTATTACAGTCCTCACTAAAAGTGGCTAAATGTTTGTTATTTCTTTTTTCTAAACTCAGATGATAAAGGCATGAAAGTAAGGTAAGAACTATGTGTTCTAGAACCATTCTGTTTACAGAAAAGTCACAGTAAATAGGCTTTATGCACGGGAGGCTCTTTAGAACTTCCGCATTAATGTAATAAGCCAGCTCATTCATTTCCGGTGGAATGTCAGCACAGCAACAGCCACAGCACAGCAACAGCCACCAACCGCAGCATCTTTAATTTTGAGCAGAATAGGACATTTATGAGGTAGAAAACGACCAGGACAGGACAGTAAATATATATTATAGTAATGAAGTATAGTAGTTTAGTATAGTTATATAGTTATTTCTTAGCAGTAGGCCTAATACATAAGTGATGGAGAGATGAGAAAGTCGTATAAATTTCAGCGTCGTGAGGGAACGACAGCTGAGCACTGCTGTGTCCCTCTGTGTTCATCATCAGCAAAATTTAATTAGTCTTTGAGCTTCCATACTTTCCTCTCCGACCATCAACAACGTCAAAAATGGATTGTGAAGATCAGAAGAGAAAAGTTTGTTATCTCTCACCACACTCGTGTGTGCAGTTGACACTTTGTGTCAGAGGACGTCGTCGAGCCGGCGGCGGAAGGGGGTAGAAGGAGGCTAAAGCCAGGTGCCGTTTCTGTCTTGTTTCCCTGGAATAACTTCTCTCTCGGAAAAGTAAGACTTGGGCAAATACTAGTCATTCCTAAAATGCATTTTTTACAACACTGAACCTGCTTTCATTTCCCTACACTTAAGTTGTGTGGTCTCTTGCTTTTCCTCATTGACCTGAAGCAGCTTGCCCTCACATACACCTCTCCTGACTCGTTCTTGTCAGAAACTGAGAAAACAGAAACATATCAGCGAGCGTAACGGCATAACGTTAACTTAGGCAAGCATAACAACATACCGTATTTTCCAGACTATAAGTTGCACTTTTTTTCATACTTTGGCTGGTCCTGCGACTTATAGTCAGGTGCGACTTATATATCAAAATATATATAATTTAACATGTTTTTATGTTATTTCATGCTGAAAACATTACCGTCTACAGCCGCGAGAGGCGCTCTAGGCTTGTGACAACTATATGCTGCTCCTAAAGACAACTGAGAAAGAAAAGAAACTGCAGGCGACTGCAGGTAGTAAAATACGCAGCCGAAAACGGTAATCGAGCAGCAGAACAAAAGTTTGGAGTGAGTGAGAAACTTGTGAGGGACTGGCGAAAAGGTTAGTCTTACTGCAATGAAGAAAACAAAGAAAGCTAGTCGCGCGCTGAAATCAAGATGGCCAGAGCTGGAGGAACGAGTCCACAGATGGGCGCTTGAACAACGTGCTGCTGGGAGAGGCTCGTCAACAGTGCAGTTACGTTACATTAACATACCGGACACCTACCGTATTCAACCCCTTGTTCTGTGTGCTATTGTGTAGTTTAATAACTTGCCTTTCCAGATTAAATGTCTGTTCTTCGTCTTGGATTTTGTGAAATAAATTTCTAAATAAATGCGACTTATATATGTTTTTTTCCTCTTCATGACGCATGAAATTTCTAAATAAATGCGACTTATACTCCGGAGCGACTTATAGTCCGGAAAATACGGTAGCTTTAATACACTATTTTTATGACTGCCAGCCTGTTTATCTCAAAGAGCAGGAGCTCACATACATTTCACTGCTAATATGTGATTCAACATGATTATATTATATAGTTCGATGTTACATTAGAAACGTTATTGCTATGTAACGCTACTCTCACAGAACATCAGTTAACGTTAGGTTAACCACCCTATTTGTGTTCTTCTCCTTTCTCCTCTTCTTTAGGTCCTAAGGGGGTCCGTCGTGCCCGAGTGCTGCGGCGGATTCTCTACCGAAGCCTCCCCACAATGCAGTCAACGTCAAGTCAACCGATGACAACAAGAAAATTCCTGTCTCGTATATCGGCAACTTCATGCCTCGCATTCCAATCATCTTTCTTATTAAATCGTTCAAACGTATCTGGTTGATGGTGTGGTCCTTGCTAGTGAAACCATATACTTTAACTGGATGAAGAATTTTAGTCATCGGACGTCTGTATCTTTAGTTATCAGAGAAACAAGCTGAGAAAACGTTAGCGGCTCAGCTCAGCTTGCAGCTACTCTGTCAACGAGCCAAAATATTTTTTATGTGAAACTGCTTTATTCAGTGTTTTTACTAGTTTTAATCTCCTCGTCCGTTTGTTTTAGAGAGGAGACCTCTGCAGATAATGTGGCTTCTCGTAAAAACCTCCTGAACACTTACTAACCAGGAGAATCTGACTGCAATGACGGCAATAATGGTGAAGACAACAACTCCCCTGATCCCACACCACTTAAAGGGGTGATAGAATGATTATATAGGGTATGAATAAAAACTGCAGTCACTTAAAGGAGAATTCTGGTCAATTTCAACACGTAGCTCTGTTGTTTGGAAATTTGGAGTGCTGTCAATATCAAAAAAACAAAAACAATCGGTGCTGCCTACACCGTGTTATCCCCCTGCTAGAGTTAGCACCCAACAGGCTTAAACAGGGCACGTTTTAAACGTGTTTTTAGCCTCGAAATGTCATTACAAGTGCCTACCCATGTGCAGTGATTCCTTCCGAGGGAACACAGCGAATCTGACTGCAGTAGATGTGACAGAAAGGCGTACAAATTGTGTTAATCCAGCCAGTGCACATACCTCTGTTTATTTCCTGTTTTCCGGTCAAGTCCACACTAGTCGATTGTCGAACTCATACAATCCAATATTCCAGTCAAATTTGCTGTGTTCCCTCGGAAGGAATCACTGCACATGGATAGGCACTTGTAATGACATTTCAAACATGTTTAGAGGCTAAAAACACGTTTAAAACTTGCCCTGTTTAAGCCTGTTGAGTGCTAACGCTAGCAGGGGGATAACTCGGTGTAGGCAGCACCGATTGTTTTAGTTTTTCTTGCTACTGACAGCACTCCACATTTCCAAACAACAGAGCTACGTGTTGAAATCGACCGTAATTCTCCTTTAAGACCCAAGTTCCCGTGTCTTGCCTTCCAACTGCTGGGTAAAGTGAAGCTGTTTAGCCCTGAAGTGAGCATCAATTTCTGCCCTGAAGGCAAAACAAATCTCCCCCGTGCTTCCCGACCACAGGATTTATTAAACTTTATCAGTTAATGATTAAGTAACTGCTGCCTGTTCTTTTGGGAAGAAAAGGTTGGTTTGAATTTAAAAATATAAAGATTTTATAACGAGAAAACGTCAGTTTATTTCAGCTGTAATTTAATTAGGTTATTCTAGCACTTACACATTTTTGTAAAAGGAAAGGGCAAACAGGAATAATAATTATTGCATCGGTAGCTTCAAGCATTTTCTCCAATCAAAAAATTAACCATGGAATAGATTTCAATCAAAGATTTAAGGTCAAACAAGCATAGGTGGTGGCCGGGTTAGCTAAGTTGGTAGAGCAGACACACATATATAGAGGTTTATTCCTCGACGCTGCGGCCGCGGGTTCGACTCCGATCTGCGCCTTTTGCTGCATGTCATTCCCCCTCTCTCTCCCCTTTCATGTCTTCATCTGTCCTGTGGAAATAAAGGCCAAAAAATGCCCCCCCAAATAATCTTAACAAAAAACAAGCACAGGTGTATTGAAAGGAACATTAGACTAAAGTGTGACGAATTTGTGATGATGACAGAGGGACACCTTTCACTATGAAAAGAACTGAAACACAATGTTTCAGAGCTGAGCTAACAATTTATCAGCTGGATAGCTCTGGGTAGGACACAGAACAGGACACAGAACAGAACACAGCTAGGAATATATTTTTTTTAGCGATTCAATTTATACCGCAGGCAACATAATTGGCTATTTATTAAGCAAGAGGTAGAATGAAGTTTGTGTTGAGAATGCAAATTTCACTGTAAGATGAAGACAAAGATGGGCCTGAGTGGGATAAGAGAGCAATGGCTGCATCATGGGTTTATTTGGCTGTCCCCATAAAGCTGGTTAAATGCTAGTAGAAAGGAAAGTCATTAGAGGTCTTTGGATTTAAAAGGGTGATAGAATGATTATATAGGGTATTTCACACTGTTTCTGTCTCTTAATAGGGTATGTAACATCGGTTGGGCTGAAAATGGCCCGGATGCTGTTCTATGCACCCTAATGCAACCCTGTGAAATAGCCCTAGAATGAAACGAGAGGTTTTCTCCCTTTTATGGTATGCTCATGAATATTTAGATGAGCTACGCGCTGATTGGTTGGTTTACAACTTTTGAGTATGACGTTCTCAGCGCCACCTTTCCCTTTTGTTTTTTGGCTTTCCATCATTAGACTCACACACTGTCTGTTAACGTTACCGATAGACTTCCAAACATGAGGCTGGGCAGCGACTGCACACCAGGCCGCCGGATGGTGTTGCAAAGAACTTGCAATGTATAACTATTATCAGACCGGCCCTCGCGGCCTTGAAACACTACCGGCCCACCGGGAAAAGTCCCGACTTTCCCGATTGCCACTCCGCTACTGGTTAAGTGTATTATTTACACTGCAATATAAATTAAAACGTAACTTAATTTATTAATATCAGGGAACATGCCTGCCACACTCGCAGTTACCCGGTAACTACACCACCAACTACTGCTGACCTGACGGAGCTCCACGACCGGCAGCTCATGGTGCTCTGTACCCAGCGCACAGTCATCTTTTCTGGGGTAAGTGAACCACCAACTACCACTTACCTGGAGCACAACGACTGGCAGCAAGCGATGAAATGTGAAAAGTAGAAACCGTGCTTCATTTTCAATATCCTTGAAAAACTTCCAAACTTTCTTCTTTGTAATTCCCGTGGAAGTACACAGAACAGCTAAACTAGTGTGTGAGAGCTGCGCTGGTCTGTATATAAATTTGGGGGCGTGACAAAGGTACAGACCAGAGCCAATTAAGGTACAGCCACCGAGTTGACGTCAACTATTAGCTTCGTTGGGATTTGCCCGTTTTCAGCGTCAGTTTCAAATTGTGAGATTTGCATAGGAAAGAGGTGTCAATGGGACTTTGAGGTTCTCTGTATGCCCATTTTACGCACTGTCGTAATTCAACTATGACAAGGTAAACTCGGTTTTGCATTCTATCACCCCTTAAAGGCTTTGTTGTTCTTCCATTGGGCTCTTTTTCTTAGTCGAAGTTTTCTGAGGTAAAAATTGCAAATGTGAGATGCCTTACCTCCTGGACTAGGAGTCAGACCAGAATAACAAAAGAACATAAATGCAGGAAGTCAAGTACACGCTGTCATGTCTAACTTCTGCTCTTAAGGTCATGTTTTTGTTTGTCTTTTTCAGTTATATTTTATCACTTCCTGTTTTATTTTGTTTACTGTCTTGTCTCGTTCCAGGTCCCTTTATTACAGTCTTTGTCTGCTTTCCCATCATATGTGATTACCTTTCCCGCCCTAATGTGTTCCACATGTGTCTAACTGTCTCCCCTGCCTCTGTGTATATACACCCACCTAAAGGATTATTAGGAACACCTTCCTAATACCGTGTTTGACCCCTTTTCGCCAGAACTGCCTTAATTCTTCGTGGCATTGATTCAACAAGGTGCTTGAAGCATTCTTTAGAAATGTTGGCCCATATTGATAGGATACCATCTTGCAGTTGATGGAGATTTGTGGGATGCACATCCAGGGCATGAAGCTCCCGTTCCACCACATCCCAAAGATGTTCTATTGGGTTAAGATCTGGTGACTGTGGGGGCCATTTTAGTACAGTGAACTCATTGTCATGTTCAAGAAATCAATTTGAAATGATTCAAGCTTTGTGACATGGTGCATTATTCTGCTGGAAGAAGCCATCAGAGGATGGGTACATGATGGTCATAAAAGGATGGACATGGTCAGAACAATGCTCAGGTAGGCTGTGGCATTTAAACAATGCCCAATTGGTTCTAAGGGGCCTAAAGTGTGCCAAGGAAACATTTCCCACACCATTACACTACCACCACCAGCATGCCCAGTGGTAACAAGGCATGACGGATCCATGTTTTCATTCTGTTTACACCAAATTCTGACTCTACCATCTGAATGTCTCAACATAAATCGAGACTTCCTTTTTCAGACCATTCTTTGTAAACCCTAGAAATGGTTGTGCGTGAGAATCCCAGTAACTGAGCAGATTGTGAAATACTCAAACCAGCCCGTCTGGCACCAATAGCAATGCCATGCTCAAAGTTACTTAGATCACCTTTCGTTCCCATTCTGACATTAAGTTTGGAGTTCAGGAGATTGCCTAGACCTGGACGACACCCCTAAATGCATTGAAGTAGCTGCCATGTGATTGGTTGATTAGATAATTGCATTAACGAGAAATCTTACAGGTGTTCCTAATAATCTTTTAGGTGAGTGTATATTCACCCTTTGCCCTCTCTCAGTCACCAGATCGTATTGTCCTTTGTGCCAGCATTCAAGCCTTATTTCTAGGGAGTGTTTCCCAGTGTTAGTTTGGACCTTTTGCTATACCCCTGACTTAGAGCTCTGCCAAGTGATATTGATAACTTCGCCTGTGAGTATTTGAACCTTGTTCAAATAAACTCCTTGAACTTTCACTCTGCCTGTGAGTTGTGCTTTTGGAGTCCATTTCCTCGGTGTGTGCAAACTTGACATGCACTAATTGTGCATTTCTATTAATTTCTGGAGTCATTAGCAGTCCCCACATTTGGAGGATTTGTATTTGTAGCGCTGTAAAATGATAAAAGTACAGATAAAGCACGAAAGTTCATTCTTGACCTCAGAAATAGTAGTTTCACAAAATAATCTTCACTCAAGATCCACTTATGTACAAAGCATTAGCTACTTTTTTTGCAAACCCTCCATACAAAATAACATATTTGTAAAGATGACTTTCTACAACCTAAAATCATGAAATACCACTAAAACATATAGAGTAGTCCTCTCAGTGCTTCTTCCACCACTGCTGAGATCCTGCTGTCTTTGAACATGTAAGTTCTATGTTGTGGTGATGCTTGTTCATTATGTAGAAGCTAAATGTGGACTGTTGTTTATAGGTTCAAAATGCATTTAAAAGGAGTATAAGAATCCTTATTATATATATATAAATAACTTATAAATATCAATGTGTTTGCACAAAGATGCAAAATCAAAAGTAATGCTGTGTGCCATTTCTAAATAGGGAAATTAATATCATAATAAGTGTGGGAGAGTTAATTTAATGTATATAAAAAATATATAAGACACAACGCTGTGCTGAAAGCATCACTCCTCCGGAAAGTGAGTCACAGAGTCGTGACTCGGTCATGTCATATGAAGACTTCCAACTGTTTCAGTTTGACATGGCATCGGAAGCTTAGGATGTGAATTTTTAGATAGATTGATAGATAGATTTTTATTGATCCCAAAAATGGGAAATTACAGTGTTACAGCAGCAAAATATCAGACACACAGCACACATACAGAATATACATGAAATAATAGGATACAATATACATGAAATAATAATAGGATAGAATACAAGAACAAATATTTAAAATATATACAAGTTGGGAATAAAAATGTACAATTAATTAACTAGTATTGATAAAGATGTAGATAAACCTATTGTGCAAGTTGCACTTAGTGCAGTTGTGATGTCTATGAGTCTTATCTAACACTCAGTGATGAAGTGTTAAAAAGTTTTATTTCCTGTGGTAGGAATGATTTCTTGTAGCGGTCTGTGCGACATCGAAGCTGTCGGAGCCTCTTAGAGAAGGGGCTCCTCTGTTGGACCAGTGTGGGGTGGAGAGGATGGTCGGAGTTATCCATGAGAGATAACCCATGAGAGATATCAGTTTGTTCAGTGACCTCCTCTTCACCACAGCTTCAAATGTGTCCTGTTTGCAGCCAATAACGGAGCCAGCCTTCCTGATCAGTTTGTTCAGTCTGTGTCGCTGGCTCCGATGCTGCTGCCCCAGCAGATGATGGAGGAGAACAGAGCGTTGGCCACAACAGACTAGTAGAACATCTCCAACATTCTGCTGCACACGTTGAAGGATCTCAGCTTCCTCAGGAAATAGAGTCTGCTCATCCCCTTCTTGTAAACAGCAGTGCTGTTGATTTTCCAGATCAGCCTGCTGTCGATGTTGACACCCAGGTATCTGTACTCCACAACCATGTCCACATCTCCACCCAGAATGCAAAGGGTGTGCGGAGCCGTTCCCTTCCTCCTGAAGTTAATCACCATCTCACTGGTCTTATCCACGTTCAGCAGCAGGTGATTCTTACCAGTCCACTCCAAAAAGTTGTCCGCCAGTGCTCTGTACTCTCTCTCCTGTCCATCCCTTATACACCCAACAACGGCAGAGTCATCAGAAAACTTCTGTAGGTGACATGACTCTGAGTTGTACTGGAAGTCTATGGTCTATGCTCATCACCACATCAGACAGAACAGACGGACAAACTGTCTGGACCTGCCTGTCAGGTAGTCAGTGATCCAGGAGACTGTGGACGCACCGACACCCATCATCTGCAGCTTCTCACCTAGTAGCAGTGGCTGGATGGTGTTGAATGCACTGGAGAAATCAAAAAATGTGATTCTCACAGTGCCACCGCCATCCAGTTGCAAATGAGCTCGCTGCAGAAGATAGATGACAGCATTGTCCACTCCCAGACAAGGCTGGTAGGCAAACTGTAGAGGGATCTGAGAAGATCTCACCTGCAGCCTAAGGTAGGCCAAGACCAGCCTCTCCAGCACCTTCATCGCATGGGCTATGAGAGCCACTGGGCGGTAGTCCTTGAGGCCAGATGGAGTTTGTTTAACTTATTTAATTATTTTATTTTACATTCTATTTTTTATCTTTATTAATACAGTCAGGTCCATAAATATTGGGACATCGACACAATTCTAATCTTTTTGGCTCTATACACCACCACAATGGAGTTGAAATGAAACGAACAAGATGTGCTTTAACTGCAGACTTTCAGCTTTAATTTAATACAACAGTTTGTATATGTGCCTCCCACTTTTTAAGGGACCAAAAGTAATGGGACAATTGGCTGCTCAGCTGTTCCATGGCCAGGTGTGTGTGTTATTCCCTCATTATCCCATTTACAAGGAGCAGATAAAAGGTCCAGAGTTCATTTCAAGTGTGCTATTTGCATTTGGAATCTGTTACTGTCAACTCTCAATATGAGATCCAAAGAGCTGTCACTATCAGTGAAGCAAGCCATCATTAGGCTGAAAAATCTAAACAAACCCATCAGAGAGATAGCAAAAACATTAGGTGTGGCCAAATCAACTGTTTGGAACATTCTTAAAAAGAAAGAACGCACCGGTGAGCTCAGCAACACCAAAAGACCCGGAAGACCACGGAAAACAACTGTGGTGGATGACCGAAGAATACTTTCCCTGGTGAAGAAAACACCCTTCGCAACAGTTGGCCAGATCAAGAACACTCTCCAGGAGGTAGGTGTATGTGTGTCAAAGTCAACAATCAAGAGAAGACTTCACCAGAGTGAATACAGAGGGTTCACTACAAGATGTAAACCATTGGTGAGCCTCAAAAAACAGGAAGGCCAGATTAGAGTTTGCCAAACAACATCTAAAAAAAGCCTTCACATTTCTGGAACAACATCCTATGGACAGATGAGACAAAGATCAACTTGTACCAGAGTGATGGGAAGAGAAGAGTATGGAGAAGGAAAGGAACTGCTCATGATCCAAAGCATACCACCTCATCAGTGAAGTATGGTGGTGGTAGTGTCATGGCGTGGGCATGTATGGCTGCCAATGGAACTGCTTCTCTTGTATTTATTGATGATGTGACTGCTGACAAAAGCAGCAGGATGAATTCTGAAGTGTTTCGGGCAATATTATCTGCTCATATTCAGCCAAATGCTTCAGAACTCATTGGACGGCGCTTCACAGTGCAGATGCACAATGACCCGAAGCATACTGCGAAAGCAACCAAAGAGTTTTTTAAGGGAAAGAAGTGGATTGTTATGCAATGGCCAAGTCAATCACCTGACCTGAATCATGAGCATGCATTTCACTTGCTGAAGACAAAACTGAAGGGAAAATGGCCCAAGAACAAGCAGGAACTGAAGACAGTTGCAGTAGAGGCCTGGCAGAGCATCACCAGGGATGAAATCCAGCGTCTGGTGATGTCTATGCGTTCCAGACTTCAGGCTGTAATTGAATGCAAAGGATTTGCAACCAAGTATTAAAAAGTGAAAGTTTGATTTATGATTGTTAATCTGTCCCATTACTTTTGGTCCCTTAGAAAGTGGGAGGCACATATACAAACTGTTGTAATTCCTACACCGTTCACCTGATTTGAATGTAAATACCCTCAAATTAAAGCTGAAAGTCTGCAGTTAAAGCACATCTTGTTCGTTTCATTTCAACTCCATTGTGGTGGTGTATAGAGCCAAAAAGATTAGAATTGTGTCGATGTCCCAATATTTATGGACCTGACTGTACATACTGTGTGTGTGCTTGAAGTGTCTGTGGGGGAGATGAAATGTACTGTAGTGGTGGGGGGAGTGGGCAGACCACAGGGGATTGAGGGGGTGGTGTGCGAACAAGAGAGGGAGGGTAGGAGGCAGTGAGCGGGTGTAGGGGGTTGGTGGAGTGGAAGAGGAGGCAGGGGATGGCTGTGAGCTAAACCTGTTAGAGCTGTTACACACCAACCAGACGGACGACTGTTGGCAGAAAAGGCAGTCGGACTGATCAGTCAGGTCCCTGAGGTCCAAAAAAATGCCTCAGAACACACTGAGGCGACGCCGAATTGAGCGTATGCTCTGCGCGTGCACGAAACATAATACGTCTCCATAGCAGCAGGTGGCGCTTCTCTGTATTGTTTCCCAGAAAATGAAAACCGGCAGCTGATTGGACGAATGCATCACGTGGGTCTTTTTTCTCCAGAAATTCACAGCCAGACTGTCATGGCGGCTTGTTCAGAATACGATCTCATATTGTACTAAAATAGTTCACCGAAACGTGTTTCTGAAAACATTTTAAGCGAGAAATAGGCCATGCAGTTGCTGAATCTGTCTTCATTTCAGATCGACAAAGGTCAGTTTAAAAGATTTTCGTCCGATTTTTGAGAGGCTCATCCGCTCGCCATTTCCGGGTGAGTCCCGACTGCCCTGTCTCCGACTGAACATGTCGGGTCGGCCAAAATAAAGGCCGACGGCTCCTCCGATGGACGGCACGGAACACACCGAACAGACTCGAGTCACTGACCTCGCCAGAATGTCCAACGGCCAGTAATCGGGTTGTCTTTGTCGATCTGAAATGAAGACAGATTCAGCAACTGCATGGCCTATTTCTCGCTTAAAATGTTTTCAGAAACACGTTTTGGTGAACTATTTTAGTACAATATGAGACTGTATTCTGAATGAGTCGCCATTAATGGCCGGTTGAAAAATCCAAAATCCGGAAGCAGCAGCCAGACCCAAGTGACGTGTTCGTCCAATCAGCTGCCGGTTTTCATTTTTTGGGCAACAATACAGATTAGCGCTGCCTGCTGTTATGGAGACATATTACGTCTCGTTGCTTTGGTGTGTTCCGAGGCACTTTGACCAACTCAGGGAGACTGATCAGTCCGACTGCCTTTTCTGCCAACGGTCGGCCGTCGGCTCTGTGTGTAGCTGCCTTTACACTCCCTCAGTTTCTCCCACAGTTCGTGCAGTACATTAGAATGTTTAGGTACTTAGAATCCTTTATAATCTAAAACTTTGATAACAGTATATTGCTTGGATAGATATTATGTCAACATGTACTGTATGTGACATGATCAAGTGTTGATTGAGGATTGAGTAACACAGGGAATATTTTCGTCACCTTGGAGAAGTCATGTCTGTACACAGCTGAAGTGGGAAAGTGCCAGTATGAGATGGCCTAAAAAACACTGTTCTCTGTAGTTTCCACTGCATTCTGAGACGTTGTACAACAGAGTATTAGTGTTTTTATCTCATCAATTTTTATTTAAATTAATAAAATCCTTGGTGTGACTGGTGCAACTCTCACAGCAGCCAAACACCCCCTAAAATCTATCATGTGGGAATTCATGCCAGGATTTACAAAATGCAATTTTCTCAATTTTCTCTTTTACATGTTTCTGTAAGCAATCCGCATATTATGTCGATTTAATATGACCACAGTCTCTCTCCAGGGAAAGATGGTCACAGGATGCTGGCACTACTGAAGAAGTAACAGTTAACAGAACAGGCTAATTAACACAGCATCAGGTCCAATAGATTTCCCATGATGCACTGGGCTGAGCGGTTGCCTGTGGAGGCTCGATGCTGGAGGATTTGTCGTCACCTTTCACCTTTTTAACTTTTAACTTTCAACATGCTATACCATGATTTTTTTATCACTTTTTTCTAAGTGCTGTACTATGACTTTTATCACTTTTTGAGACAAACAATGCTATGGTTTCTTTTGACATACTACACTATGAGTTTTTTATCACTGTTTTAGAAACACTATACTATGATTTTTTCGACAAACTACACTTTGACTTTTTAATCACTTTTTTCAACATGCTGATCTATGACTTTTTTCGACATGCTATACTGTGACTTTTGTATAACTTTTTGTTTTTTTTGTTTTTTATCACTGTTTTCGACGTACTATACTGTGACTTTTTGATAACTTTTTTTGACATGCTATACTAAGACTTTTTTCAACATGCTATACTATGACTGTTTTCAACATAAACTATCAGAGGTTATCACTGCTGCCAACAAGCAACTAGCAAGTAGCCTAATCATTACAGACTCTAACCCAGATTCAATACCCAGTCATGCTGGACATTTATTTCGACATACAATGCTATGACTTCTTTCGACTTACTACACTTTGACTTTTTAATGGCTTTTTTCGACTTACTATACTATGAGTTTTTAAATCACATTTTTCAACATGCTATACTGTGACTGTTTTCAACCTGATTTAGTGGCACACTGGCTCAGAGGTTATCACTGCTGCCAACAGGCAACCAGCAAGTAATCACTGCAGACTCTGACCCAGATTTGATACCAAGTCATGGTGGACATTTTTTTCGACAAACAATGCTATGACTTTTTTCGACATACTACACTTTGAATTTCTAACGGCTTTCCTGATATACTACACCAGGGGTGGCGAACCTGTGGCTCTTGAGCCGTATGCAGCTCTTTGCCTGCTCCTGTGAGGCTCTTACTGTGTGGCTGGGGGCTGTGTCATTGGTTGATTGTTGTTTTTAACTTTTCTGAAACATACAGTATTTCAGATAAGTAAAAAAAAACACATTTGAATGCATCTGCCAATACTGCCAATACATTTGCCAATTATTTTAAAATGGAAAATAATGCAGCAGAGTTTTGAGGACAGATTCTGCAACCTGAGGAAAAACAGCGGCCACAGATCACCTTCCTCGTTAACCCTTTCACTGCTGAATCCGATTGTTTGAAAGCCCCTTTAGTGACAAATGGGTGAGAGAGTTGCTTCGAGTGGCCACAACCGAGTTCAAGCAAGACCTAAAAAGGATTGTGGATAACAAATATTGTCAGGTTTCCCACTGAGTCAATCTAAGTGATAAAAAAACTATGAAAACATTAGATCTGGAAGACACTGTTGCTGTTGTAGTGTGGACGTGCATGTGTTGTGTGGCTTTTTGCTAAGGGTGCCTGGCTGGGTTAATAATCAAGAGGCTGACAGAAAGAAAAAGAAAAAAAATCAGTAAACCTCTATGGTGGCTTAGGTGCCAAATACTCCAATCTACTTGATATGCATGGAGCAAATTGCAATATGGTTATTCTGTGTAAAACCTATTTCTGACTTCAGAAAGCCTGTGAAATTCATGCAATGATAGGCAGATCTTTGATACAGGTGACTTTTAAGACTATATTATGTTGGCAAGCATCGCAGACACTGATGAAGACTGAACCTTGAAATATGTCCTGGATCATAAAACCTGACAGCAGAGCCTAGTGGGAAATATAAGGTTGTTTTTTTGAATTTTACAGAATTAAGGCGTTGGTAGATAAACAGTCTGCAGTAACTCAACTGTTTTTTTTTTTTGTGGCTCTTTATACCTAACTGGTTGGCCACCCCTGTACTACACCATTAGTTATCACTTTTTGACATGCTATACTATGATTTTTTTCAACATTCTATATATGACTTTTTCCGACATACTATATTATGACTTTTTTTATAAATTCTTTGGACATACTATACTATGACTTTTTTATCACTTTTTTGGACATACTATTCTTTGACCTTTTTATGACTATTTTCCAAAATGCTATACTATGTCTTTTTAATGACTTTTTTCGACAAACTATACCATGACTTTATCACTTTTTTCAATATACTATGCCCTTTATATGACTTCTTTCGACATACTATACTATGACCTTTTTTGACACACTGTACTATGATTTTTTTAATCTTTTTTTGATATACCTATACTATGACCTTTCGACATGCTGTACTATGACTTTTTTTTTAAACCTTAAAATATTTTTTTGTTTAGTACATTATTAGTATTATTGAACAATTCAAATGAAATTCGTACTAATTAAAACCATTCATTTCCAACTATTCTCACTACTTCACCTTCTTCTTACACAATTATGCCATCAAGCTAGTTTAGCTTTAGCAATTTAGCTTTTCAGCATTTTCCCAAGCATTTTCTGCCGGAAATGCATTTTCTAGTTGTGTTTTTGTTACTGTTGGGTGAGTTTGAACAGATGTAAAAGCTCATTGTTATAACAAGACTACACGATAAGCAGTAAACAGAGTAAGCATTTTGCCTGCCATGTAGCACATCCACTGCAAGTTTGTTCAGCAGTGACGGAAGACTATATTAGACAAGAATATATTCAGACCCTGCAATGAGTCAGTGGAGCAAAGCCGCTCTGAAGCTCTTAAGGCTGGAGACAAACCTTTCTGAAGGGCAGCCCTGGTGGTTCAGGAAATCAAAAATATTAAAATTCCATGTAAGGAAAGTTACCAAAAGAATGTCCAAGTCTCTTAAGCATGTATGGCACAGCTTGTGGGGCTGAGCAATCATAACATTAATGCTGAGCTTATAATCACAATTGCAGCTATTCAAACACAATTCTATAGTGGTTTTAATTAAAAAGGCACGTTTTTTAATATTGATTTTGTAATTACACAGTTGACAATTATTGTTTTGTTTTCCAGTATGAGGTAAAATCACATACGGTAAAGTGTGTCTGATCATCCTGGGGGAACAAATCAGCGATGAAGGATAAACAGTAGTTAAGTGTGAAGAGAAAGGATGAAAAATGTCTCGTTAATTAACTACCAAGCTTCCAATGACAAGATGAGAGAGTGAAGACTTTTTCTTCAAGAGGTTAATCTATACTCAATGAGGCACAAGAGGCCAGGTTGCAGGTACAGTAAGTCCAGGCAAGATCAAAGGAATAGTCATTGCTTTCTTGCCAACAGTTAGATCAATGCCACCCTCGTGTCTGTACAGTAAATAATGAAGCTGCAGCCAGTTAGCTTAGTTTAGCATTAAGACTTAAAGCAGGGGGAAACAGCTAGCCTGGTCCGGTCCAAAGGTGACACATGTTCCAGCACAAAACCCTTGAAAATCGCAAATGTCATTTTTTATACTTGAGATTTTTTTTGTACGGAGTAAAGAAACAAGATATAACATGTTAATTAGTGAGCTTTAAGCGGGAGATAGGCTTGCTTTTTTAACCATGCATTCACGTAGACAACTGAATGGAATTGAATCACTTGCCTTTGTACTACACGTGTTACTGGAGGATGCTCAACAAACATGCAGGATACGTGTGGCAGCCATCATAAGATAAGATAAGATATAAGATAAGATACTTTATTGTCCCCAAAGGGAAATTTGTTTTGGACTCTGTCTGTTCCGCAGCTTTACAAGGACAACACAAAATAAAGAAAATAAGCATCTCTCAACACATACTCTCCTGCAGCACAAAAACATGCTTTCATATACATTAGACAGGTACCTATATAGTAAGCACATTAACTTCTCCTTTCATTGGCAGTTTCTAATTGAACGACCCTGTACGTATTGCACAAAATGACACAGTGCACTGACATATTGCACAACCCAAATAGCCTACGTATTGCACAAAATGACATAATGCACAACTCAAATGGCCAACATATTGCATAAATGACACATTTCCACATAATCTATGCAGTACATAATGACATACTGAACAATCCAACAGCCCATGTATTGCACCACTAACATATTGCATAACCCCAATAACCTACTTATTGCACGATTTCTTTTTTTTAATATACCTTTTCTGTTTGCTCAGCACTGCCCGAAACTGGGAAATTGCACTGTTTCACTGTGGAATAATTACGTCTGGCATGACCAGATCTTTTATAAATATTTTAAATAACACAAAACAACCAAATGGTGGTAGGTAATACATCTGATTTCATATACTGCTTTATTAAAAAAAATATTTTTCAGGGCTCTGCCTCTCACCTAAGACCATTGTCGACGCATATGCAGGACGCAAAAAATTACTGTTGCACTAGTCTGGACGTCTTTCCGTGCCAACGTTGCAATAAAGGTTGCCTAAATGCCATGTAGCCTATATAAATTTGCTGTCAGCTTACTAATTGATTGCGCATTTTGCGTAGATTTGGACTTTGTTTAAACGGCGGAGTGACTCTGTTTGTGGATCTACTGTTCACTGTGGATTACTTTTTTTCCATGTCATTGGATTACGGCAAAATACGGATCTTTTTTCTCAACGTGTCTTAACGTTTTATGGTGAGTTTGGAGAGGCATCTCAACAGACTGGAGGTCCAACACTGAGTGTTCACTGTTACATTTTAGTTGAATTTAAGTGTCGGGGCAGTTTGCCACCGTCTGTCTATTGTGTTCCAAGACAGCCGTGCCACGATTGGATTTCATAAGGGCGGATTGTTAAATTGTTACAATGTAATTTAAAATCTGCTTTAAAAAATAAACTTATATGTTTATTTAGCATGTTTGTTTTGTCCATTTGTGCTCGTGCTGTGTTCCCCAAGTGGTAGGCCAGGTCTCAGCTGCTACAATGAGTTTTTTTTTGTTGCCCCACCTGGCTCGAATGTCAAACTCTGCCTATGTTCCTGATATGAACAAAAGGTGACGCTAAAGTCTCCTTCAGCGTCATATAACACGCTTTATCTAAATGCGCTTGGTTGGGACTATTGGTGTCCCTTTTGACGCAGTTATGTTAAGGAAAAGCTTGTGGGTGGGCTTACGTTTCCGTGACACGCGGGAAGAACGGCACGGTTGGGTTTAGGAAAAGCTCGTCGGTGGGCTTACGTTTCCGTGACATGCAGGAATAACGGGACAGTTGGAATTTCGGCCTTACATACTACTTGCTACCGTAGTCGCTCTTGGTGTTATGTCATCGTCAAACCCCGTGTAGCTGCTGCTCTCCCCGGTACGTTCTACAAACACACTGAAGGGCGCTGACAGCCACTGTCCAAACGTCCATATTTTACGAGTTCGGAGTGAGAACAGGTTGAAGGAGAACATGCAAAGTGCACAAGGCCCCATGGAAAAAGTGTGTATGTCAGGTGATGTAGTTATCACCCGATAGCCACCTTTATTTTATCAGAGACAGTTGGATAATATTAGGTTTCCTCAAAGGCATCGCAAACAATAATGATATGTCTGAAATATATTAGAGATTTGATGTCAATTCAGAAGTGGGAAACCTATTAAAATTACAATCTTGAAAGGGTATTTTCAAGATTTGTTGTTTTTTTCTATTTTTAAAAGTTTCTTTCAATTTTGGAGGATTTGTATTTGTAGCGCTGTAAAATGATAAAAGTACAGATAAAGCACGAAAGTTCATTCTTGACCTCAGAAATAGTAGTTTCACAAAATAATCTTCACTCAAGATCCACTTATGTACAAAGCATTAGCTACTTTTTTTGCAAACCCTCCATACAAAATAACATATTTGTAAAGATGACTTTCTACAACCTAAAATCATGAAATACCACTAAAACATATAGAGTAGTCCTCTCAGTGCTTCTTCCACCACTGCTGAGATCCTGCTGTCTTTGAACATGTAAGTTCTATGTTGTGGTGATGCTTGTTCATTATGTAGAAGCTAAATGTGGACTGTTGTTTATAGGTTCAAAATGCATTTAAAAGGAGTATAAGAATCCTTATTATATATATATAAATAACTTATAAATATCAATGTGTTTGCACAAAGATGCAAAATCAAAAGTAATGCTGTGTGCCATTTCTAAATAGGGAAATTAATATCATAATAAGTGTGGGAGAGTTAATTTAATGTATATAAAAAATATATAAGACACAACGCTGTGCTGAAAGCATCACTCCTCCGGAAAGTGAGTCACAGAGTCGTGACTCGGTCATGTCATATGAAGACTTCCAACTGTTTCAGTTTGACATGGCATCGGAAGCTTAGGATGTGAATTTTTAGATAGATAGATAGATCGATTTTTATTGATACCAAAAATGGGAAATTACAGTGTTACAGCAGCAAAATATCAGACACACAGCATACATACAGAATATACATGAAATAATAGGATACAATATACATGAAATAATAATAGGATAGAATACAAGAACAGATATTTAAAATATAAGTTGGGAATAAAAATGTACAATTACTTAACTATCATTGATAAAGATGTAGATAAACCTATTGTGCAAGTTGCACTTAGTGCAGTTGGGATGTCTATGAGTCTTATCTAACACTCAGTGATGAAGTGTTAAAAAGTTGTATTGCCTGTGGTAGGAATGATTTCTTGTAGCGGTCTGTGCGACATCGAAGCTGTCGGAGCCTCTTAGAGAAGTTGCTCCTCCGTTGGACCAGTGTGGGGTGGAGAGGGTGGTCGGGGTTATCCATGATAGATAACAGTTTGTTCAGTGACCTCCTCTTCACCACAGCTTCAACAGTGTCCTGTTTGCAGCCAATAACAGAGCCAGCCTTCCTGATCAGTTTGTTCAGTCTGTGTCGCTGGCTCCGATGCTGCTGCCCCAGCAGATGATGGAGGAGAACAGAGCGTTGGCCACAACAGACTAGTAGAACATCTCCAACATTCTGCTGCTGTTGATTGAGGATTGAGTAACACAGGGAATATTTTCGTCACCTTGGAGAAGTCATGTCTGTACACAGCTGAAGTGGGAAAGTGCCAGTATGAGATGGCCTAAAAAACACTGTTCTCTGTAGTTTCCACTGCATTCTGAGACGTTGTACAACAGAGTATTAGTGTTTTTATCTCATCAATTTTTATTTAAATTAATAAAATCCTTGGTGTGACTGGTGCAACTCTCACAGCAGCCAAACACCCCCTAAAATCTATCATGTGGGAATTCATGCCAGGATTTACAAAATGCAATTTTCTCAATTTTCTCTTTTACATGTTTCTGTAAGCAATCCGCATATTATGTCGATTTAATATGACCACAGTCTCTCTCCAGGGAAAGATGGTCACAGGATGCTGGCACTACTGAAGAAGTAACAGTTAACAGAACAGGCTAATTAACACAGCATCAGGTCCAATAGATTTCCCATGATGCACTGGGCTGAGCGGTTGCCTGTGGAGGCTCGATGCTGGAGGATTTGTCGTCACCTTTCACCTTTTTAACTTTTAACTTTCAACATGCTATACCATGATTTTTTTATCACTTTTTTCTAAGTGCTGTACTATGACTTTTATCACTTTTTGAGACAAACAATGCTATGGTTTCTTTTGACATACTACACTATGAGTTTTTTATCACTGTTTTAGAAATACTATACTATGATTTTTTCGACAAACTACACTTTGACTTTTTAATCACTTTTTTCAACATGCTGATCTATGACTTTTTTCGACATGCTATACTGTGACTTTTGTATAACTTTTTGTTTTTTTTGTTTTTTATCACTGTTTTCGACGTACTATACTGTGACTTTTTGATAACTTTTTTTGACATGCTATACTAAGACTTTTTTCAACATGCTATACTATGACTGTTTTCAACATAAACTATCAGAGGTTATCACTGCTGCCAACAAGCAACTAGCAAGTAGCCTAATCATTACAGACTCTAACCCAGATTCAATACCCAGTCATGCTGGACATTTATTTCGACATACAATGCTATGACTTCTTTCGACTTACTACACTTTGACTTTTTAATGGCTTTTTTTCGACTTACTATACTATGAGTTTTTAAATCACATTTTTTCAACATGCTATACTGTGACTGTTTTTCAACCTGATTTAGTGGCACACTGGCTCAGAGGTTATCACTGCTGCCAACAGGCAACCAGCAAGTAATCACTGCAGACTCTGACCCAGATTTGATACCAAGTCATGGTGGACATTTTTTTCGACAAACAATGCTATGACTTTTTTCGACATACTACACTTTGAATTTCTAACGGCTTTCCTGATATACTACACCAGGGGTGGCGAACCTGTGGCTCTTGAGCCGTATGCAGCTCTTTGCCTGCTCCTGTGAGGCTCTTACTGTGTGGCTGGGGGCTGTGTCATTGGTTGATTGTTGTTTTTAACTTTTCTGAAACATACAGTATTTCAGATAAGTAAAAAAAAAACACATTTGAATGCATCTGCCAATACTGCCAATACATTTGCCAATTATTTTAAAATGGAAAATAATGCAGCAGAGTTTTGAGGACAGATTCTGCAACCTGAGGAAAAACAGCGGCCACAGATCACCTTCCTCGTTAACCCTTTCACTGCTGAATCCGATTGTTTGAAAGCCCCTTTAGTGACAAATGGGTGAGAGAGTTGCTTCGAGTGGCCACAACCGAGTTCAAGCAAGACCTAAAAAGGATTGTGGATAACAAATATTGTCAGGTTTCCCACTGAGTCAATCTAAGTGATAAAAAAACTATGAAAACATTAGATCTGGAAGACACTGTTGCTGTTGTAGTGTGGACGTGCATGTGTTGTGTGGCTTTTTGCTAAGGGTGCCTGGGCTGGGTTAATAATCAAGAGGCTGACAGAAAGAAAAAGAAAAAAATCAGTAAACCTCTATGGTGGCTTAGGTGCCAAATACTCCAATCTACTTGATATGCATGGAGCAAATTGCAATATGGTTATTCTGTGTAAAACCTATTTCTGACTTCAGAAAGCCTGTGAAATTCATGCAATGATAGGCAGATCTTTGATACAGGTGACTTTTAAGACTATATTATGTTGGCAAGCATCGCAGACACTGATGAAGACTGAACCTTGAAATATGTCCTGGATCATAAAACCTGACAGCAGAGCCTAGTGGGAAATATAAGGTTGTTTTTTTTGAATTTTACAGAATTAAGGCGTTGGTAGATAAACAGTCTGCAGTAACTCAACTGTTTGTTTTTTTTTGTGGCTCTTTATACCTAACTGGTTGGCCACCCCTGTACTACACCATTAGTTATCACTTTTTGACATGCTATACTATGATTTTTTTCAACATTCTATATATGACTTTTTCCGACATACTATATTATGACTTTTTTTATAAATTCTTTGGACATACTATACTATGACTTTTTTATCACTTTTTTGGACATACTATTCTTTGACCTTTTTATGACTATTTTCCAAAATGCTATACTATGTCTTTTTAATGACTTTTTTCGACAAACTATACCATGACTTTATCACTTTTTTCAATATACTATGCCCTTTATATGACTTCTTTCGACATACTATACTATGACCTTTTTTGACACACTGTACTATGATTTTTTTTAATCTTTTTTTTGATATACCTATACTATGACCTTTCGACATGCTGTACTATGACTTTTTTTTTAAACCTTAAAATATTTTTTTGTTTAGTACATTATTAGTATTATTGAACAATTCAAATGAAATTCGTACTAATTAAAACCATTCATTTCCAACTATTCTCACTACTTCACCTTCTTCTTACACAATTATGCCATCAAGCTAGTTTAGCTTTAGCAATTTAGCTTTTCAGCATTTTCCCAAGCATTTTCTGCCGGAAATGCATTTTCTAGTTGTGTTTTTGTTACTGTTGGGTGAGTTTGAACAGATGTAAAAGCTCATTGTTATAACAAGACTACACGATAAGCAGTAAACAGAGTAAGCATTTTGCCTGCCATGTAGCACATCCACTGCAAGTTTGTTCAGCAGTGACGGAAGACTATATTAGACAAGAATATATTCAGACCCTGCAATGAGTCAGTGGAGCAAAGCCGCTCTGAAGCTCTTAAGGCTGGAGACAAACCTTTCTGAAGGGCAGCCCTGGTGGTTCAGGAAATCAAAAAATATTAAAATTCCATGTAAGGAAAGTTACCAAAAGAATGTCCAAGTCTCTTAAGCATGTATGGCACAGCTTGTGGGGCTGAGCAATCATAACATTAATGCTGAGCTTATAATCACAATTGCAGCTATTCAAACACAATTCTATAGTGGTTTTAATTAAAAAAGGCACGTTTTTTAATATTGATTTTGTAATTACACAGTTGACAATTATTGTTTTGTTTTCCAGTATGAGGTAAAATCACATACGGTAAAGTGTGTCTGATCATCCTGGGGGAACAAATCAGCGATGAAGGATAAACAGTAGTTAAGTGTGAAGAGAAAGGATGAAAAATGTCTCGTTAATTAACTACCAAGCTTCCAATGACAAGATGAGAGAGTGAAGACTTTTTCTTCAAGAGGTTAATCTATACTCAATGAGGCACAAGAGGCCAGGTTGCAGGTACAGTAAGTCCAGGCAAGATCAAAGGAATAGTCATTGCTTTCTTGCCAACAGTTAGATCAATGCCACCCTCGTGTCTGTACAGTAAATAATGAAGCTGCAGCCAGTTAGCTTAGTTTAGCATTAAGACTTAAAGCAGGGGAAAACAGCTAGCCTGGTCCGGTCCAAAGGTGACACATGTTCCAGCACAAAACCCTTGAAAATCGCAAATGTCATTTTTATACTTGAGATTTTTTTGTACGGAGTAAAGAAACAAGATATAACATGTTAATTAGTGAGCTTTAAGCGGGAGATAGGCTTGCTTTTTTAACCATGCATTCACGTAGACAACTGAATGGAATTGAATCACTTGCCTTTGTACTACACGTGTTACTGGAGGATGCTCAACAAACATGCAGGATACGTGTGGCAGCCATCATAAGATAAGATAAGATATAAGATAAGATACTTTATTGTCCCCAAAGGGAAATTTGTTTTGGACTCTGTCTGTTCCGCAGCTTTACAAGGACAACACAAAATACAGAAAATAAGCATCTCTCAACACATACTCTCCTGCAGCACAAAACATGCTTTCATATACATTAGACAGGTACCTATATAGTAAGCACATTAACTTCTCCTTTCATTGGCAGTTTCTAATTGAACGACCCTGTACGTATTGCACAAAATGACACAGTGCACTGACATATTGCACAACCCAAATAGCCTACGTATTGCACAAAATGACATAATGCACAACTCAAATGGCCAACATATTGCATAAATGACACATTTCCACATAATCTATGCAGTACATAATGACATACTGAACAATCCAACAGCCCATGTATTGCACCACTAACATATTGCATAACCCCAATAACCTACTTATTGCACGATTTCTTTTTTTTAATATACCTTTTCTGTTTGCTCAGCACTGCCCGAAACTGGGAAATTGCACTGTTTCACTGTGGAATAATTACGTCTGGCATGACCAGATCTTTATAAATATTTTAAATAACACAAAACAACCAAATGGTGGTAGGTAATACATCTGATTTCATATACTGCTTTATTAAAAAAATATTTTTTTCAGGGCTCTGCCTCTCACCTAAGACCATTGTCGACGCATATGCAGGACGCAAAAAATTACTGTTGCACTAGTCTGGACGTCTTTCCGTGCCAACGTTGCAATAAAGGTTGCCTAAATGCCATGTAGCCTATATAAATTTGCTGTCAGCTTACTAATTGATTGCGCATTTTGCGTAGATTTGGACTTTGTTTAAACGGCGGAGTGACTCTGTTTGTGGATCTACTGTTCACTGTGGATTACTTTTTTTCCATGTCATTGGATTACGGCAAAATACGGATCTTTTTTCTCAACGTGTCTTAACGTTTTATGGTGAGTTTGGAGAGGCATCTCAACAGACTGGAGGTCCAACACTGAGTGTTCACTGTTACATTTTAGTTGAATTTAAGTGTCGGGGCAGTTTGCCACCGTCTGTCTATTGTGTTCCAAGACAGCCGTGCCACGATTGGATTTCATAAGGGCGGATTGTTAAATTGTTACAATGTAATTTAAAATCTGCTTTAAAAATAAACTTATATGTTTATTTAGCATGTTTGTTTTGTCCATTTGTGCTCGTGCTGTGTTCCCCAAGTGGTAGGCCAGGTCTCAGCTGCTACAATGAGTTTTTTTTGTTGCCCCACCTGGCTCGAATGTCAAACTCTGCCTATGTTCCTGATATGAACAAAAGGTGACGCTAAAGTCTCCTTCAGCGTCATATAACACGCTTTATCTAAATGCGCTTGGTTGGGACTATTGGTGTCCCTTTTGACGCAGTTATGTTAAGGAAAAGCTTGTGGGTGGGCTTACGTTTCCGTGACACGCGGGAAGAACGGCACGGTTGGGTTTAGGAAAAGCTCGTCGGTGGGCTTACGTTTCCGTGACATGCAGGAATAACGGGACAGTTGGAATTTCGGCCTTACATACTACTTGCTACCGTAGTCGCTCTTGGTGTTATGTCATCGTCAAACCCCGTGTAGCTGCTGCTCTCCCCGGTACGTTCTACAAACACACTGAAGGGCGCTGACAGCCACTGTCCAAACGTCCATATTTTACGAGTTCGGAGTGAGAACAGGTTGAAGGAGAACATGCAAAGTGCACAAGGCCCCATGGAAAAAGTGTGTATGTCAGGTGATATAGTTATTACCCGATAGCCACCTTTATTTTATCAGAGACAGTTGGATAATATTAGGTTTCCTCAAAGGCATCGCAAACAATAATGATATGTCTGAAATATATTAGAGATTTGATGTCAATTCAGAAGTGGGAAACCTATTAAAATTACAATCTTGAAAGGGTATTTTCAAGATTTGCTGTTTTTTTCTATTTTTAAAAGTTTCTTTCAACTCACAAGTGTGACATGTTTAATGGCTGCAACGCTATACTGGAAATAGTTTGAGATTTCTATGTTGAAAAACAAAAAAGTTATTGAAGATTAAAATAATGGTGTTGCAATTTTAGGATGGTCCCTACCTACGTCTATAGTGACGAGCACATTGGACAGATATTCCGTTATTTGTACTCTGAACTGCATGTCATTTTTGGTGATTTGGAGTTAACTAAAACTGTGAAATGTCTGCCTAAATAAGCTCTCCACCCTGAAACTGGGGGACACAGACTTATTAAAGCGACGAATGTCAAACATTAAACTAACTTCACCCCAATTGTCGTCTTTCACTTTCCATTTTAGCTTTTAGTTGTGCTTCGTTTAATTTCCTTTTTTCTGTGATGGCCCTACCCCAGTATCAACCATAACTAAGCTACAACAGATAACTTCTTAAATAAAATTAAAATACAATTAGGCCTATATATAAGATATCTCCTGCTACCTTTTACCTGGCTGTATCCTCACTAACACAGGCTTTTCCGGTGTTACACCGAAATCTGTGACCCATCAGAATGTGTGACTGTAGAGCCGGTCTGCCTGCTGTAAATCATTTTGTGACTTTGCGGGAAATATACAAAGGCGTTAACAAAAACTATATAAAAATAGCGTTCTTTTCACTGTTAGTCTCGTTTGCTGTTACAGGTAATTTATGATCGTCAGATGGAAAATCAAACAGTTTCAGAAACATTCAAAAGTTATTTGTAGCTACTTGAAATGTAACCTCTTTTTTTTGTTTTTAAGTAGGCTATGAGTGCAGGCTCACACAGTCTGTTTGGTTTGCAGCCACAACGTCCTGGGTAAATATTAACCTACACTTTCTTTGTCTATCTAACTAAGATGATTTTATAACATGATGGCTCATTTTGTCCCTTTGCTACCATCTTCTGGACGAAAGGGAAAATTAGCAGCCTGTCCTTTGATTTTCTAAATTAACACATTGCTGCACAATAATATATATATATATATATATATATATATATATATATATATATATATATATATATACATATATATATATAAAAGAGTCCTTTTGCTTTGTCTGTGTGACAGCGGTCCCTGGACAAGTCAGTCACCATGTAGTGCTGCTGCTGGAGGAGCCTGTGGTGATTAGAGTGTACTGTAATAACTGTTATGCATTATATTAAAAGCACAGATAAGATAGAAGATAGGACCTCAAAACACACGGGACTCAACCACTAATCCTGTAAGTTTGACAACCCAAGCTATTAGCTTTTAATGTTTTTGTGTGCTTTATTTATTTACCTCTTATTCTCATGCACATAACTACTAAGTTGGGACATTTGAGAATTTTGATCCTCTCCAAAGTAACAACATAAAGTTTTTGTTGCCTGGAATAACAGCTTTCTTGTGGGTCTTGCTTTTATTTGAGAATTCACAGGCTGGATCTAAAGACAAGGTTACTGGTTACACAGTATGATCAGTAGCCAAGATGGAGGCCAGAGGCCGATGACATTACCGTGTGCTGCTTTCTCAGGTATCTACACATGTCATACTGTCGTTGCATGTATCCACTTGGCAGGATTACATCCAGGGCAGAAAAACATTTTCTGTAACTGACTGAACGTCTGTCACTGTTGGAGGAACCTGTATTCTCAGAACTGGTCTTTCCTTTAATTTCTCAGAACTGTTTATGGTTTATGAACCAGCACCTCCATCTAGTGTCTGTAACAGTGCACTGCATGTAGGAGACAAAGCTGTAAGGACTAGATTTCTGGCCATTATTTCCAACGAATGTTCCAGTAACATAAATCCTGAACACTACAATGTTTAACAGAGAGAATCATTTTATTTTTTTGGCATTGAAATAAATAACCACAGGACAAAACATAGAGCTTTACATTTTTATAAGACTTATAAAAAAGAAAAAACATAACACAATAACCAAGGCATGTCATACATTGTGTTTTTTCTTTGTTTCTCTGAGGAGTATTTACAAACAGGCTTATTTACAGATAGCAATAACTCAGAAATGGAAAAAGCTACATATGGCCTAGAACAAACAACCAGTTAGCATAATGATAATACATTTGTTATGTACAATGTAACTGGCAAGGCTAGAGCAAGAAAGAACAAATATTCTGCAAAAGGTTTAAATAACTTCAAGTATCTGTCTTGAGGTTTCATGGAGGTTTTAGTCTGATGGACGCAGATTTTCAGCAACACGAAGAGAAAGCAAAAACATGGTTGAGCTGCGTGTAGTGTGGCTGGAAAAGGACCGAAGGAGCTCTAGCCATTTGAAAAGACAAACGTGACAAACGTGGCGACAGAACGATCACTTCTCTGATAAATGCCCACTCTTTAAGAAACTTTAACACAACCAAGGGAAATCTCCTCTCCACATATAAAGTGATATCCAGCTTATTGGCCTATAGCACCTTTTCTACTCCTTACAATAACAAATGTGCAACAGGCAGAAAAACAACAACAATAACAACAACAAACAACAGCAAATGGGAACAGGAGGAACAATTGTAGATGTTGACATATTGAATACGGTTTCCGAACAGTTTTCGTGTTTCTGGACTTTGTGGTTTGAACTGAACATCTTAGGTATCTGAAAGTAACTTCACAACATTCTGAGGCCATTTAATTATCTCTCTCATGAAACCCACACTCTGGAGTTTGTCAGAATATCATCTCCATACATCGCAATCTTGTATTCCACTCAAAATAAAAAGAAAAAGAAAACTTCATAAGAACTGCAAAAGTCATTAATCACTTAGTACCTTACATGTAAATGATGGTCCAGATATAATGAAACCATTGTCAGAATTGCACAGTCAGCTGTATGAAAAGGAGAACTAGCTTGGATGAGGAAAGATCTGGTTATCCTTCTAGGTTTGTAGTAGTTAGGCCTACTCTAATTATAAAGCAGCTATTAAGAAAAGTGTGGCCCAAGCATAGGCCATTTGTCCTATTAACGTCTCCAAGTGCATAAAACACTAATGCTACTTCACGACGTTCATATAACAACACTGTAGGGCAAGACTGCCTCCCTTGTTTACATTTCAGTTTAGTGTATCTGATTTGAAAGGAGAGAAAAAAAAATGTCCATATACAACACAACACAGGCTGTCTGCCACCAGTGTAATGGTCTCTGTAGTCCCCCAAGGCAAGTCTCAAACAGCACCCGTCCAAGTGCACTCCCTTTGACAAACCCTCAAACCAGGAACACCATGAAGAGTGTCATGTTTTAAGACCTTAAAGTAGAGCAGCAAAAACATTAATTCAGATTTCTGTTCTTGTATGGCTCGAAATAAAAATGCCATCAGGTGTCAAATTGGAAGCAATGTCAAAAACAAACCCAGCTACCAGAAGAGTGAAATTTAGGACCGTCCTCTCAGCAGGCAGCGCGGGATCATTTGAGAATCTGCTCTGACTAGCTGCACCATGCCAGACATCCCCCCCCCCCTCTTCGAGCCCCTTCCTTCAGCAGACAGTGAGGGGCAGGGGATCACTTTCACGCCGCTGGTTTTTCTTCAGCAGCTGAATGCGATTGTGGCAGTAGAACTTGATGGCTCGCCAGTCGCGGTGGTTGCTGACCAGCAGGGGGCACTGCTGCAGGCAGCGCTCACAGTCCGCCTTTGCGGGGACTCGAAGCTCAGTGATGTTTTGGGTCAAGTGCTCCTCGACTGCTGCACGCTCCGCCTCTGACCAGGGACGCTTCAGGACGCCTCGCTTTCCTACAAGACAGGAGAGATGAATGGAGATGTTGAGTTTTCAACAGCTTCTCTCATTAGTGTAGTGAAACCTCCAATAGACCCAATAGATAGTCACAAGTTTAAACTCAGAAAATGTTCCATACATGCTTCATGGTTTTAGTTGGCACTCAGCCCTCAAGTCAGAAAGCTGACAATTTTTTTCAAACGTTGTCATTTAAATGACACAGTTACAAGACGTTATAAGTGATTGATGAAGATCTAGGCCATTTTCAATCAACTACAAAGACTTTTAGTCAATTAATCGATCTGTTAATCTACAGAAAATGAATTGATTAATAATTTTCATTTGTAACATTCTTTGTCATGTCATGTTATCTTGTTCCCATCTTCTATGTTAGTAAACTGAACTTTTTTGGGGGTTTTGTGCTGCTGGTTGGATCAAGAAAAGGACATTTGACTTTATTTTTCAGTATTCTCTAACAATGTATAGACTAATCAACTAATCGAAAAAGTAACCGGCAGATTTAAAATTGAAGTCAACGTATATCAAAGATGTCTTTATCTATTATTAATCATTTGTATCTTCCAGGATATCAAACTCATGGCAGTTACATTTGCATGTCAGTCATCACCCAACAGGTAGTGTGACGGAACAAGAACTTTGGAAATTCGGAACTTGTATACACTATTTTGTTTCTGTGTTCTCAGCAGTGTGCATTTCTTGTTATTTGACCAGTGAACTTTGCCTGCTGGGATAAACATGTCCCCCAGTACACTTTATGCTTCACCTTTGAATACTAACGGCCTGATAAAGCAAACTGCCCAATGTTGTGAATGTTGTTTCTCCTCTTTCTCCTTGGATGCACACACACATATACAAACTGTATTCTTACCTTTTTCCTTGCTTTATGTTTTATTTTTTATTTTTATTATAACTTATTATTATTCCATTTGTTTGTTTTTCATTGTCTCTATCTTGCTTCATTTTGTGCAGTTTTTTTGTTTTTATTTTACCTGCACACTTATTCATTTATCTTCCTCTGTTTTGTTAAATTGTGCAATTACATTTATACTTGAAACCCAAACAAACCTGATTTGGGCTGACCTGAGCCTCTCTTGCGGTTTGTGGGTGAAAGTGGAGCAGGTGGAGGGGGCTGCTGGGAGTTCTTGAGCTTCTTGGGTCGTCCCACCCGCCCGTTGTTCTTGCCCTTCCTGACATACAGCAGGGTAGGTGTTGGATTCGGAGCAGGAGCAGGGGGGGACGCCTCAGGCTTCTCCTTCACCTGCTCCCCTTCAGACTCTCCCTCTGAGTACGAGTCTGCAGAGTTTCCTGACATAACTGGAAAAAGGAGGCAAAAAAGTAGAGGAAAGAAAGAGCAGAACGCATTAGTCTAATCTGTTACTACTCTCCATGTCCAAACACCTCCTATTCTCAGACAAACAATACTTTTCCAGCCAAGGGATGTTTGACACCATAAAGAGAGGGATGATACAGCTCGTCTTGGACAACAGAGAAATACACCAGTCCCATTCATTCAGACATCTTACCATCCAGCTCCAGGCAGATGTGGTTCAGGCTCATTCCTCTGAACAGCACTCCATCTCTCTCTCCACAAAGCACCACTCTGCCCACTCTGCCCATCAGGCCTGGGTCTTGGCCAATTCCGGCACAGTTCTGTGTCACATGGTATTCCCTCTCCAGGAAGTGCTCCAGCCTCTCCACAGCACTACCTCCAGGCTGCCCGGGCTCCTCTCCTTCTCCCAGTAGCAGCAGCTGGGTAAGTATAGCTACCTGCCGGCGAACCCTGGTCTGGGTCAGGGCACGGGGATTGCGGGTACCGCTTGAGCGGGCCAGGCTACGGAGGAGGTCAGTACCACGCAGTGGTGTAGCGGGGGAGTGGTATGGCCTGGCGAAGACATACGGGTTTGTGGGGTCAACTCCCACATCCTGCCGTGTCTGCAGGAGGAGCTCCAGGCAGGGCTCGCAGTGAGGGGGGAGGATGAGGGGCTGGACTCGTCCACGTTTACCCTGGACCCCTACTCTAGGGAGGTGAGGAAGCACCAGGCGCTCAAAGGGGGACAGGGAGGCCTCCAGTGGAGTGAGCGCTGGAGGGGCACCAGGTGGGACCGGAACGGGGCACTGGGGAGTGATGCGAGCGCGATATTCGCTGATGGACAGCTTGGAGACCTCACACTCACGTCGTCGGTTGTACAGGATGAGGAGAGCCAGGCTGGAGTGGCAGAGAAGGCGCCAGGCCTCGGCTGATTGTAGCTGCCGAGACAGGGACAGGAAGGCAGAATGCTGCAGCCGACGGAGGTACAGCACCAGAGAGGACAAGGACGAGAGGAGGGGCAGCAAGTGGTGACGCCCCAAACCACTGAAAAAAGAGAGATGATGAGCAATTAGTTCATTTATTTATTCTAATAGTATTAGTTCCAATTAACATATGACAAGTTGATGGTAGTTTGTTACAGTATCCTACAATCTAACTGTATCCATTTCTTTATGTCCCCGCTATAATGTTACAACAGAGCCCAGCAGGTATAAGGGCTGAACTTTGAGAGGACTTGTGGGCGTAGTTGCAAAATGAGTTGTTTGTTTTAGGGCTGTGCAGTGCCTGTTTGGAACGGGCAGATTGCTTGGTTCCCATTGCTTGGTCTTTTGCGCATTTTAAAAATGTAACAGTCACTTGTTCCAGCATTTCATACTCAATAGTAAACTATCTTTGTTGGTTGGACAAAACAAAGATATTGTTTGGACAAAACATTTTTATATGATTTGATTGAATTGATTAATCTTTGCAGCCCTACTCCCAAATGTGCTCACAAGACCTCAAGTTACCTCAGCAAGTCCTTTTCCTTATCCTCTGTCCCACTTTCATCTTCCACCTCCATCACTCCATTCTCATTCTCATCCTCCTCTTCCTCTTCTTCCTCATCCTCCTCATCTTCCTCTTCTTTTGGTGGCTCCATCTCTTTGGCCAACCTGCTGCTGAATTGCTGAGGGCACACCACCTCAACATCCTCCTCCTCTTTGGGCATCTTTACCTCCACGACCTCCACATCGTCTTCATCTTCGTTCTCCTCGCCCTCTCCCTCCTCCTCCTGTCTTTCTGTCTTTAGCTTCATTGCTGCCATCCTGGACTGTGTCACAACCACAGGGGGCGGGCTTCTCTTTAGGACAGACACCGGCATTGCGTTCTGTCCTCGTGGAGGAGTCAGCACAGGTGGGCTGGAGTTTTTTCCAGAGGAGGCAGGGGATTGGTTAGCTGCTGTGAGAGTGGGCGGAGGCATGGAGAGGTCCTGGATGCCAATCTGTGGAATATCTGAACTGCGGCTCTGTCCTGCCGTTTGTGATGACTTTGAGTGCTGCGGCGTGTGTGTGTGAGCTGTGGTAGGTTTTGTGTTCTGTGCATGCAGACGGGGCATCTGTGTGTAGCGCTCCACCAGGGCCGAGCACACTTCTGGTTGGTGGGCATGGTGCTTATCCAAGTGGCGACCCAGGGAGCGGAAGTGGCGTCCGCAGTGCTCACAGGTTTGGCGCATGGCGTCTATGGACACTCCTCCTTTGGGCACCTTTATGTTGGCATTGCCTTTGGTGTTGGAACCCAGCGGAGCCGGAGCTTTGAACACCGGCTTAGCTGGAGAGGAGGAGGACGAGCAGGGAGGGGAGGACGAGCAGGGAGGGGAGGACTGTGCTGGAGGGTGGGATGAAGGAAGCGCTCGGTTGTAATGAGGAATGCTGGTGGGGGAGACCGGCAGCGTCCGTCCAGGTGGGGTCCGATGGGGGGTCTTTTTCTTTGATGGAGTGCTACGCCGTTTCTTGCGCCGGCGTTGTGCCCGCCCGCGGGGGCTAGCGTTGTCTTCATCTCCAGCATCTGAGTCACTGGCGTCAGACTGGGAGATGGGGGAGGAGGAGGGGGAGAGGGACCAAGAGGGGGTGACGTACTCCTGCTGCTGCTGGGCTGTCACAGAGAGAGGCTCATCCTCCTGAAAATGACAGACAGTGACAGGGTGGGGGGGGGAAAAAAAGAACATGTCACCTGTTGTCGAGAGAAGTTTTTCGCTTTTTAAAAACTTTTTCAAACCTGCATTTCCTTCCCTTGTTTTCTTGCATTCAATGTTTATTTTAGCAAAGCATTTATAACAAGTACATAAATAAGTATTGTAAGACTTTAAGGCTCAATATCTGGGGAGAAAATGACCGGAGGCGGACACACAGCAGACAGCACAATGACATTAAGCAGCAGGTTACGTTACTTATGCTGTTTTACTTTAAAAGAGTTAAACTTGATGATGTATAGTATCATTAATACACATAATAAAACAATTATCCAGAGCAGGGGGAGGAAGACTTGATGATAAGGATTATGTTTGAGTCCAACATCACATCAGTGTTGTCCTGCATGCACAGCAGTGCATCACAACTGCATCTACATTTGCTCACTAATATTCTGGTTGTATTTTACAGAGTTGTACAATACAATAATAGTTTTTTTTTTTTTTACTACATAGATGTTAGGCAACAACACTTCCAAAGTGTTCCACAACCTCTTTAATACCACTGTTTTTGACAGTGCGACAATCACAGATTTTAGATTCTAGTGACGATCACAAAGTTTCCAAAGAAACTAATATTTTATAATATTGGGGATATTGTCGGAATACATTAGATTTCTGGGGGAGCAGAAACAACAACAATGACATTATTATTACCTTTTTTAAGTTAATATGGTGAACTAGTTAGCAAACAGTTGCCTGTTTATACATCCAGCAGGTACAAAGCAACAAAATATTCATTTGGAGTCATGTTTCTAGCCACCTGGTGAATGCCTAGATTGTATAGTTGTAACTTCTTAAAATAATAAAATTGATATGTTGTCAGTTTAAGGGAAAACGGGGTGTTTTTCCTGTACCTTTTTGATATTGTTGTTATTCTCGGTGTCAGAGTTACACT
The DNA here is from genome assembly GCF_031162955.1 of Sander vitreus. Taxonomy (NCBI): domain Eukaryota; kingdom Metazoa; phylum Chordata; class Actinopteri; order Perciformes; family Percidae; genus Sander; species Sander vitreus. Next base: position 20,139,540 of record NC_135856.1, on the reverse strand, counting down.
CGTGTTGCGCTGGAGACACAGTACCACGAAAACCCTGTGGGACACAAAGCAGTTAGAATAGAACAGCCAGCACACGGCTCATTAATGTTTGCCATCACAATCAGCCTCAGCTGTCACTCAGAGAGGAGAACAGCCCTCCACAGTTGGTCATAAGCACAGAGGTTGATTAGGACTCCAAATCTCCCACTAACAAGCCAAACAGAAAGAAGTGAAAAGACTCACACTGTCAACTTCTCATGAGCAATACACATCAGGCTGCAATACTACGTACGGAACAAATCAATCAGCCAATAATAGAGACCTTTAAAAACAAAAAAAGAAGCTTTTTTGAACTTTATCTCAGCCAAATATGGCTTTGAAGGAACTGTGAGAAACCGTGGCCCCACTTACCTCTGTTGTGAATTTCTCAATTTTGTCAATTTAATTTCCTTAAATGGATTCTGGTATAATTATTTAGTTGAGTAAATTGATCCAATCTAATGAGATCCATTAAAGGAACAGATGTCATGTGATAACCATGGTTACTGTTGCTAAAGCACTACAGGTAGGGAGAGAACTGGAGCTCAACCATCACCATGGTAACCCCATGCCTTGTGCCCGTGTGTGTGTGCCCGTGTGTGTGTGTGTGTGTGTGTGTGTGTGTGTGTGTGCCCGTGTGTGTGTGTGTGTGTGTGTGTGTGTGTGTGTGTGTGTGTGTGTGCGTGTACCAAGTAGTCAAGGACGGACAGATGAAGAAAAAGGAAGAGTCAGATAATTATCTGCTGACGTGGCAGGTTTTGGATTAGAAATTTAAAAAGTTTAGATTTAATCTCATAATAATAGTATAACATAATAATATATAATAATAGAATACCAAGGAGAGAAAAGCAAGGGGGGGGGGGTTAAATAAGGGGATTAATGGCCTCAAAGGTGGTCACAAGTGTAATACCAGAAGCATATGCGTGTGTGTGTGTGTGTGTAGTGTATGAATATGTCTTCAAAAAAGATACTGACCAAGTTCTCTCCCCACTCTGTCAGGCTGTAGTCCACAGTGATCTCCTCCCCCTTGGTAATGTCTCGGATGGCGATAACAACCAGCCGCACCTGGCTGCCACAGTGGACCTCACGGATGCGGCAGTTAGGGGAGGGGGGGAATGAGCTGGCTGTTGGGGCCGGAGCAGAGGCCGTCGGGGCAGCCGGAGCTGTGGACGCAGGGGTCAGAGACGGGGCCTGAGCTGAAGTCGTCGTGGCTGGGGCAGGAGCAGGGACTGGTGTTGGGGTTTGGCAGGAAGCGGCAGGAGCTAGAGCTGGGGTAGAGGCTGAGCAGGAGCTGGTCTTAGAGCCGGTGGAGACTTTGTCACGAGCCTGCACTGATGGACCACTGGGAAGTGAAGGAGGTGGGGGGTTGAAAGTTAAATGTACTACCGTCATCAGACAATATATGCCGTTGGTCTATTTCTATTCTGTTCTAATGCTCTTTTCTTTGTTATTTAGTTGAACTGGAAAGACATGCTGTGTATCTGTTATGCTTTTTTTTTAATTATTTAAACAATTAGTTGATTGACAGAAAATGAATCAACAATATCTTTCACAATTGATTAATTGTTTGTACTTTATTAAAGTTAGCTGATTTTCTGTTTTATTTCATTATAGATCAAAATTTTTTGGTATTTGTGTACATTGGGTTCTTGAAAAGTTTAATTTCCCCCCCCACAAATTAACTAAACGAGTAATCAGTTATTCAAAAAAACTAAAAATAATTGTTAGTCGCAGCCCTATTATTTTTCTGTTTTGTCATATTCTAATGTATCTGGGGTCTAACAGTACAAGGGTCATATCTCAGATGAAGGGTTAAAGGTTGATACTGGTTCAAAGATCCAGCTTTGCTCTAGCGTCTCTTCCATGATTTGGCCGTGTGTCACAAATTGCTGTAATAAGGGTTTGTCAATCAAGGTTTATGAGCAGGAATTATAATTATGATGTCTTTTATTTATTGCTGTAGGGATCCACTGCAGCTGAATAAGTGTAAAGCAAACAGTAAGAATCTACACATGACAGTGCTTCAGGGCAGTGATTCTTAATCCTAGTCCTCAGAGTGCTGCAGATTTTCTATCCTACTGGCTAGTGAACTGCATTCTTCTAACATCTCAGGTATAAAGCAGCGCGAGTATGTGGCTAAAATAAAAACCTACAGGGTTGGCGAGTCCTGAGGACCGGATTCAGAAGTGCTGCTCTCAGACAAAGTTGTCCTCGAGTGCTGAGTTAGGATCAGCAGCCATTCAGTCTTTTCTAAATCTAAGAGCAAGAAGTCGCCCTTCAGACAGACCTTCAGGAACTATTTAACCATTGTTTAGCCTGCATACACATTGATATCTTTACAAAATGTTGAACATAAAATGTGAACAGCAAAAGTACACTCACCAGTTGTGAGGAGCAGGGTCTGTGTTGAAGAAAGGCCCGTCCAGCATGGGCCGTTTATTCTCTACTGCTTCTCTACGATCACCTGAGAGCACAGCAACAGTCAGTATAAAAGGATTACATACAAGTATGCAGGGACACACACACAGGTCATCACCTCATCTACTCGAGCACACACACACACACACACACACACACACACACACACACACACACAAACAGGTGCACATCGCAGCACATACGTAGGCAAGCACACACACATACACACAAAAGTAGGTCACACTCACTTGCACACGCTCCACCCCCATACCAATCACATAGACAGATGTGCGTGCGCACACACACCCACCCACACATTGCGTCTCACTATCTTTGTGGGGACCCGTCATTGACATAATGCATTCCCTAGCCCCTTACGCTAACCTTAACCATCACAACTAAATGCCTAACCTTAACCCTTACCCTAACCATAACCTAATTCTAACCCTAATCCTAAAACCAAGTCTTAACCCTCAAACAGCCCTTTAAAGTTGTGGGGTCCAGCATTTTGACCCCACAAAGCTGTCCGGGCCCCACAAGTATACTGTATTCCCGGTTTTTGGACCCCACGAATATAGTTAAACAAGAACACACACACACACACACACACACACACACACACACACAGAATATGGCATGCAAATATAATACACACAAACACACACCTGGGCTGAAGCTGTGTTCAGGCATGCTCTCTTCCTCAGTGTGTGTAACAAAGACTTTCACGGGTGTCCCTTTCCTTTTCCTTCCACAGCCGCGCCTGCAGAGAATACACACACAGACACACACAATTATTTAATTATTCGACCTACTGGCCAAACTTCAAACTAGGGCTGTGCAATTAATCGAATTTTGATCGCAAATTTGATTTTGGCTCCTAACGATTACAAAAACAATGTAACCGAGAAAACGATTATTTTGCATTATACATTTTGCAAATAAACTCTTATTTTGTCTTGTGTTCTGAAGGGGAATTTAAAAAGTTAGGGAAAAGTATTAAGGGAAATTTCACAGTTTTTTCAACAGTTTTCACTGTTGATTTGTTTAACTGTTTTTAAAGTTCAACAACATCAATAACAGCAACATCTGTTAAAAAGGCAATGAGTTATCGTGTTAAATAATCTTGATTTCAATATTGACCAAAATAATTGTGATTATGATTTTCTCCATAATCGAGCAGCCCCAATACAGATTGTGTTTAGCCATCCCATGTAAGCAAACAAAATACCACAACAACACAGAAACAAAGACACAGCAATTAGGGCTGGGTATTGATTTTAAAAATTACAATACCAGTACCAATACTAGTACCCTGAAAGTGACACTGATAACTAGGGTACTTAATTCTACTTTTTTCTACCTTATTGATACCCATCATGTGAATGGAAGCATTCAGTTGTGTAAAAGCCACCACCACTCGTCCCCATCTAAATGATTTTTACACAAATACTTTTTTAAAAGTGTTCAAATGTGTTCGACCTCACCAGCCCACAGACTGTATGGGCTGTAGCTGCTGCAGTAGTGGGCCAATCACACGTCGGATTATTTTGAAGCACGCTTGCGGTGATTGTGTCATTCTAGATCTGGGCACAAAAAGGATCAGTTTCGATACTACTTGGTACTGGGTTATTTTGGTCGATATCTTAAAAGGGTATTAAGTATCGATGCTCAGCCCTACACAGCAACTGGACAATGATTATTTAAAATGCTTTTTACAGTGTATGACTGGAGATTGAAGTGTGAAATCTAGTGCATGGTTTTAGATTTAGATGATCTGCACTGATTGAACAGGAGAAAATGACTTCAGTCCGAGCCCAGCAAAAGAGATTCTCGGACATACTATTTTTTTTAAACTTTGCCATCGTTCCTCACCACACACCAGCTTAATGAAAAGGTACACTTGAATGTTTATACATGTCAATGAGAATTTTTAATTTAGAGGCTAAAAACACCCCCCCCGTAATTAGGTGCGACCTCTCTCGTTTTCAACTTATCCATGTTCATTTTACTGAGCTGTCAAATATTTGTATCTGAAGATTATTCTCAACAATTCAGTATCCGACAAAATATGGTCGCAATCTCCCCTTCTGTTCCTGAGTTATGGTGTTGAATAATGGCCAGAAAAGCATTTTTACAGAACATTATGATGTCACAGTGGAGTCGACCTTTGACCTTTCTGTTCTTCTCAAGAACAGAGACCTTTTGCCAAGCCGCCACTGTAAATAAGAATTTGTTCTTAGTGACTTGCCTACTTAAATAAAGGTTAAATAAAAAAAGAAAAAAAATGGATATAAAATATCATCACTTCATCACTGTATTCTATTAGACATTTGTGTGTAATGTTGTCATAATTTGTGTAGGAATTCTTGAGTCATGGCCAAAAACACATTTTGTGAGGTCACAGGGACCTTGACCTTTGACCACTGAAATGTAATTAGTAAATCCTCGAGTCTCAGTAGACATTTGTGCCAAATGTGAATACATTCCCTCAAGACGTTCCAGAGATATCGTGTTAACAAAAATGGGACGGACGGACGTACGGACAACCCCGAAAACACGATGCCTTCGCCGGCGTGGAGGCATAATAAAGCAACCTCACACAAACTGTATGAAAAAAATAAAAAATAAAACAGCCACCATCATTTAATGGGGCTGGATATGATTTTATTTTTAGTAGTGCTGATAAGATAAGTGAGTTTCAGCACCAAAACAATACCTTTTTTAAATCCTTACCTAGAGGAATATAAACACATCCCTTTCTACAAACCAAATTTCTCAAATGTTAAAGTATTATCGAACAGCCATTCGAGAACTTTGCAGTCTTTTTTTTAATTGCAGTCTGAAATTGGTAGAGTTGTGATTTAAATCAGAAGCCCTCTGATCAAAGAATAAGTAAAGAAGAACACAAAACACACAAGACATTTAATGCCAATGTTCGGTAAATCTCAACAACCGGAGAATTGGAAAATGAACTGATCAGCCTGTTTCTTTAAATTAAAACATTTCTTTCATTTAGTGTGGGTTGTGTGTAAATAAATCCCACTGGTCAAATTGACTTTTAATTTGACAGTTTGTAATGCGTCATGGTTGAAAATAACATCCAATTAAAAGGACAAAAAAGTAAAAAAGACTTTGACACACACTATCAACTTTTCAAAAATGAACTCTTTTTTAAGACAAATCAACATACTGAATCCAGCTTGATGTGATGATTATGTAAACAGTAACTTCTGAATAATGACCACACCGACTAGAGTAAGATTCTGTGATGTAGTTAGTGTTTATAGTTGAGTGCTCTGACCCCTGGATCACCACAAAGGAGTGTGCCATTACCCCAGAGAGCTCAAACGCAGCCACCTGTGTGAGCCCAGAATGGCCACGCGAGATTATCTTCTTCAGACTAAATCCATGCCAAAACCGCCACGCTCAGAAGAGCCAAACTGACATTGGAGGCTTTTAAAACTAGGCCAAAGAAAGATCGTGCTTTGGATTTTGAGGTGTTCATTACTCTGTGTGTGTGTGTGTGTGTGTGTGTGTGTATATGTATATGTGTGTGTGTGTATATGTGTGTGTGTGTGTGTGTGTGTGTGTATATATATATATATATATATATATATATATATATATATGTGTGTGTGTGTGTGTGTGTGTTTACACGCAGACAAAAAAAAAAAGAGAGAAAAAAAAATAACAGAGGAGAGGAAGAAAGGCAAGAAGAAACACGGGATATGAAAGAAAAAAAAGTGAAGCAGCCATAAACAGACAGGAGAAATAAAGGAAAAGGGAGCAAAAGGAAAAAAAAGACAGACAGAAAGAGAACAGAGAGAGGAAGAGAAGAAATCAACCACAGCCACTGTCTTTGTATTGATCCACTCCACTCTCATCTGGACTCGTGATACTTTGCGCGCATGTCTGTCTGTGTGTGTTTAAGTTTAAGTGAGTGCACAAGAAGAGTGTGCGGCTGCATTTGTGCTGACATATGTAGAGATTTTTTTCCCCCTTCCTTTTCCTCCGCACAAACCACACAAATCTTGGCTTCGAAAATATAATCAAAAAATCAAACATGATAATATCAAGAAATTATGAGAACACTTAAGCATTTTAATTACACAATCAAGCGTTAGAAAATCTGTTTTTGAAACACATCACGCTGTTACTGACAACGCAAAAAGGACGCAGACCAAAATCACAAAAAAATAAGAATTTTAGTGCTGTGTAACATGAGTTACTGTATTGCTCCAATGGATGTTACAACTTCCTCAATTAACTGAAGGGTTTCCTCCATACTACTGCGCTAAATTGTGG